>NW_022096323.1:0-38122 GCF_006542625.1 Nomascus leucogenys
TTTTTTTAAAAAAAAAAAAAAAGTTGCATCCTTTTAAAAAAAACAGCAAAGAAAAAATAAAAGATGTCATAAAATACAGCTATTTGTACCGAAACTGTTGACTCTTTGCTTATTTAGTTTCATTGCTGGTGGTGTACTAAACTCTAAATGAATTAGGAGCAAATAAATGATTTTGTTGCTGGAGCTACTTTGAACACCCTTCTCAGAATTAACCCTTTCCTGGGAGGCTTATCCTGGGAAGGCTGAAGTCACTCTTGCTGGGCTTTGGCTGGTGAACAGAAAGCAATGATTGACTTCTCCATTTCAGTGATCAAATGAGGTGGGAGTGGAGATTAAGGTGGATTAAAGGATTACATTTAGGAATACTTCTCGAATGCCAGGCATTTACAGAGTTGAATTTGAGATTGGGGTCAATAGCATGTTCATGTGAGACCAGGGTAATTATTTTAGTGAGCACCTGTTTAATTCAGTGGGGAAAACGGCTTTGGCTACTAAGCACTTGTATGTGTCAATATGTTGAAAGCAGAATTGACAGGGACTGCTTTAGGATGACCCTAGGTGGGGTTTTTTTTTTTTTTTTTCCAAGCCCTATTGATTAACTGGGTTTTCAGCAATGTTTGCTTGTCTTTACTAAAGTTAGAAAAAAGAAAATGATATTCTGACATAAATGTCCCTGAAAGCAAGCCATTTATTAAAACAATTTGTCCAAAGTATGGGAGATGAAAACCCTATGATGATATGCAAATATAGACAGGTTGTAGGCAGGCAATGTGGCAGGAATTGGAGTACCCAAAATAACTCTTTGTTGAAAGCAAAGTAAATAGATCTTGCCTAATATAGAAGGAGAGAGAAAGAAGATAACCCTGATGGTATCTCCCCTCCTTTTGACCCCCTTTCCTCATCCCCATCTCTACCCCACCACTTTGTAGGGTCATTAATCCTTGACAGTCCCTTTCCTAAGCAGGGCTAAAGGGCCCTGCCATCCCTGGAGGGAGGTGTGGGGGATGCCATGGGCTTAGGAAAATGGATGCCAGAGAAGGTGGCCTCGACTTGGGTGGGAGATTTATGGGCTGGAGAGAGGAGGGAGACAAGGAGGAGGTTTTCAAACGGATGGAACTGCAGGAGCCTGGCCCCAGGACTGGATACACAGCATGGAGGCCAAAGGCAGGCTGGGTCTGTTTCCTCTTTGGTAGTGTAGGGCTGCCAGGTTGAAAGTTCCTGAAGGGGGAACAAGTCTGACCACATGTTGGAGGCTGGCTGTGGCCGTCGTGGGAGTGAACTGGGTCAGGCACCTGGCTTAGAGGCAAGGGACTCTGCTTCTTCCCAGGGGGATGACATTGGCTCACCTGGCCTCAGGCAGCATCAGATGTCAGGTGAGCCCAGAAACAAGGACCCTCTGTGGCTGTGACAGACACCCCCCAACCCACTGTCTCAAGGGCTGCAGAGGGGGCAGTGCCAGGACAAATCCAGCCCTGCTAGGAGATGGGAGGTGCTGCTGATACTCTTGGGGAGGCTGGATGTGAGGTGGAACTTCGGAGAGAAGCAGTAGCATTGGAAACCCCAGCATTTTCATGGGGATTCAGATAAACTTGCTTTGAGGCACAGAATCCACTGTGGTAAAGAAGATGGTCAAGACTGAAGGAGACTGGGAAATGGAGGGGGTGAGTGGAGGCCCACTGTTGGGATTATCTCCTGAGGGTAGGGTTGCCAGATAACAGGCAGGGCATCCAACGAAGTTTGAACTAGAGAGAAACGATAACTTTTAGTATGCATGTATCTCCCAAACATTGGCATGGCTATTATTCTTTGCTAAATCTGGCAAAACCCTAGCTGAAGGAAAATTACAGGTGACTTTTATTTCTTCCTTTGATCTTTTCTGTATTTGCTAAATCATCTCATGAACAGGTATTATTTTGGTATTGAGGGGTAATCCTAATCCTACACTCTGTAATTCCTGAATAAATGGCTATTTCCTTGTTGGGTCAGGTTCAGGATATGAAAGTCTGGGAACAAGGAGGGGCCCTGGGAGCAGCATGAAGTCCCCAGCACCCATATGTAGGTCCAAGGGGCCCCAGACTGCACGCAGATTCCAGCCTTACCATTGGTGTACCAATCGCGGGTCACATCCAGGATCCTGAAATCTCTATATCCTTCCCCTCTTCCCTCAGTAAATCATTAACAGCCTCTGCACCTTGAGTCACTAGGCCTTATAGATCTTTCCTGTCCATCAAGCCTTCCTAGGAGAAAAGGGGCCTCAGCGCCACTGTCTGCTGATCTTACAGATTAAGCACTCACATGTCTTTCCTGTTCAGATACTAATCTCTTGGAATATCCTTACCAAGAGGTCATATATGAAATCGTATGGATACCAAATTTGTCATATTATTCCAATGTTCAACCTTTGCTTGTTTTTTTAGCCTATTTGAATGTTTAATGAAATTGTTTAAATATATATATACATATATACATATCCAAAGCATCTTAAAATATTTAAAATCTAGACTATTATCAGAGCACTTATCTGAATCTCACTCTTTAGCACTAACTATAAACAGTGGCAATCTAGCTGTTGTCTTTAAAGGTTTATAAATGCTAGGCTGTCTTTCTAATTAGACTATAAACTCATCTTTGGCTTCTCTAATATCTCTCAGAGCACCTGCTATAGAGTGGAGCACGCACAGTAAAAGTTTAATGAGGTGTCTGACTCCACTTGGCTTGGAGCTTCTGTTTGCCTCCTTCTTTCCCTGCCTAAGTCCCTCCTCTCCCAGTCCAGTCCCCCTCACCATTAAAGACAGGCTCAGTTTTTCATACCCATCACTTGAATGTCTATATCCCTGATGGACAAGTTATATTATTTTCAAGTTATTTGACACATCATTCAGAAATCACACATTTTTAGTTTATTAAGTATGCCCTGAATAAACCTCCACTTTATCTCAAAACAGGTACAGAGGGCTGGAGTAGTGAGCTCTTGCTGTCTGTGAGGGTATCTGTACTAGGTGTATTCACTGATGTTGTTGTCGATATAAACTTCCATATAAAACGTTGCCATATGATGTCATTTAAAGGAATAAAATATATTTTCCCCTAAATAGAGAAGCAATGCAAACTTTTAAAATATGGAAAGCAGGCCGGGCATAGTGGCTCACACCTGTAATCCCAACCCTTCGGGAGGCCGAGGCACAACAGATGCTTGAGCCCAGGAGTTAGAGACCAGCCTGGGGCAACATGGCAAAACCTCATATCTACAAAAAATACAAAAATTAGCCAAATGTGGTGGTGCATGCCTATAGTCCCAGCTACTAAGGAGACTGAGATGGGAGGATAGCTTAGCCCTGGGAGTTCAAGGCTGCAGTGAGCCAACACCGTATCACTGCACTCCAGCCCAGGTGACAGAGCGAGATCCTGTCGCAAAAAAAAAAAAAAAGGAAAAAAGTACAGAGACAAAAAACAAAAACCAGACTTTAATTCTCTTATTACTGTAATCATTTCATATGTATCTTTCCAGTGTTTTCCCATACATATAGGTATACATATTTGTATGTATCTACATAAATGTATATATGCACACACATATATCACAAAAGAAACACATATATCATTTTGTCTCACTTTCCTCATTAAGCAACATATAGTAAATCTTTTCCTGTGACCAGTCCCTTATCAATAAACACTTTGGTTTTTCCAATTTTTCTGTTATAAATCATGCTGCAGTAAAGTCCTTATTTATTCACCTTGTGCTTACTTGCTATATTTCTTTAGGGAAAGAGTTCTTAGACAGGAAACAGTTGGTAATGCATATTGGAAGGCTTTAAATACTTAGCTAACCCATCCTCCTGCAAGGTTTCACTAGTCACACTCTGCCCTTGGGAATCTCAATGAGAAGAAGGTGGAGAGTTTGGGATACCTCCCTTCTCCTACTTCCAGTCACTTACTCGGGGGGCAACAACAGCTTGTTCTATGAGTTCCAAAATACTTCTGTATTTCTAGCCACCAAGTCCCAGTTTAGTCTTCCTTTTAGGTGCATTCATTCCTTCATCCAACAAATATTTTTTGAGTACTTACTATGTGCCAGGCACTGTTCTCGGTGCTGGGGACGTAGCAGTGAACAAAACTGAGGATTAGGAGCAACTTTTTCCCTACCTATCCCACAGAAATTGTCTACATCATTATTCCTTTACGGAATTCACAGACTGGAATGTCCAGTATGCTGTGGGGCACAGTGGATACAAGGTGGGTCTCTGCCCTCAAGGCTATTTTTTTTTTTTTTTTTTTTTTTTTGAGACGGAGTCTCGCTCTGTCGCCCAGGCTGGAGTGCAGTGGCACAATCTCGGCTCACTGCAAGCTCCGCCTCCCGGGTTCACGCCATTCTCCTGCCTCAGCCTCTCCGAGTAGCTGGGACTACAGGCACCCGCCACCACGCCCGGCTAATTTTTTGTATTTTTAGTAGAGACGGGGTTTCCACCGTGGTCTCGATCTCCTGACCTTGGGATCCGCCGGCCTCGGCCTCCCAAAGTGCTGGGATTACAAGCGTGAGCCACCACACCCGGCCTCAAGGCTATTTTTATCTCTTTAGAAGAAGCAAGCCCAAATTCTGTTTTTGTCTCTGTCTCTGCCCACCCACCCCCACACACACACATGCACACACACACACATGCACACACACACACACACCCCAAAACAAAACAATAGAACTCATCTTTAGTTGAGGATGTATTAATAGCAAGTGTTAAGTCATTGGATAAGGTAATATAAACACAGTAGGAGTTCAGGAGAGGAGCTGCATTTGTTGATAACTTTCCAGCTGCATCCAGAGACCCTTCAACAAGAGCTAGCCACAGCACCTTCATTTTCTGGATGTGGGTGCTGAGGCCCCTCTATGGGAAGGGAAAGCATAAGATGTGCAGCTTTGCATGTATCAGAGTGTATTAGTTTGTCCTCACCCTGCTGACAAAGACATACCCAAGACTGGGTAAGTTATAAAGAAAAAGGTTTAATGGACTCACAGTTCCATGTGACTGAGGAGGTCTCACAATCATGGTGGAAGGCGAAACGCATGTCTTACATAGTGGCAGGCAAGAGAGAGAATTTGTGCAGGGAAACTCCCTTTTACATAACTATCAGATCTCGTGAGACTTATTCACTATCACGAGAACAGCACGGGAAAGACCTGACCCATGATTTGATTACCTCCCACCAGGCCCTTCCCACGACACTTGGGAATTGTGGGAGCTACAATTCAAGATGAGATTTGGGTAGAGACACAGACAAGCCATATCATAGGGGCACACCTTTGTCTGAGGCAGGGATTTCCTAGAGACCAAACTCAACAGGGGGAATCAAGACAAGATAGGAAGCAGGGCAGGGAAAACAACTCTGAAATCCAAGAGAAGAGTAACAATGTGGGTGCTACTTACCCCTCGGGGCTGAGTCCTTGACTGCCACTTCCTCCAGGCTGTGCTGCAACTCTAGTATGCCAGAGCATACCAGATCCGGGTGTTTCCAGATCACCTACACCTGCGGGGTTCAGCCCCACTTGTGTGTGAAAGGAAAAGATACAGTTACTATGTATTTGATAAATTAAAACAAATTTTTGTTAAGTTTCTATTTTTATTCCATATACACACAACATATTTTTATAAAACCAAATACTTCTAGTTTTGTTATTAAAAAAACCAGCAGTCCATCGTTCACCACCTCTAATTTCTCTTTTTCCAGAAGCAACTATTTTATCCTCTCTGCTGATTATTTTGGTATTTACATTTATGCCTCTAGATAATATCCCTGAATTTTACTTTTTGCTTTTTCCTGTTTTAACTATCATTTAGGTACCTTCTATTGTGGATGACAGCACTTAGCTCTCTTTCCTCCCTGCTGTGCCCACAACATACAGGCTGTCCTCCCAACCCCCTCCTTCTCACTCCAATAACAATGTAATTTAGGTCAGATCGATAGAGTTATCCCTTGATATCCACAGGGGATTGGTTTCAGCATCCCTGAGGATTCCAAACTCCGCAGATGCTTAACCCCTGATAGAAAATGGTGTCGTATTTGCATATAACCTATGCACATCCTTCTGTGCAGTTTATATAATCTCTAGATTACTTATAATATCTAATACAAGGTAAACGCTATGTAAATAGTCGTTAAACTGTATTGGTTTTTATCTCCATTTTTTATTGTTGTATTATTATTTTTTATTCTTTCTATTGCCAGATATTTTGGATCTGCTGTTGGCTGAATCTGCGGATGCAGGGGATAGACTCTGTCCTTTACATTATTATGATGAGGCAAAAGCTGTCTATACCTGAGCTATGAAATAGACTGTGGTTACCTTTATTTCCTGTGCTTTTTATTTTTACAAGAATAGTTACCTCCTTTTCTCATGTAATTGTCCAGGTTCCACGAATGCAACCCCTTTCGCCATGTTGCCCAGGCTGGTCTCGAACTCCTAGGCTCAAGCAATCCACCTGCTTCAGCATCTCAAAGTGCTGGAATTATAGGTGAGTGCCACCATGCCAGCGTCCCCTGCCTTCTGGCTTCTGCTGTTGCTGTTGAGTGACCTTCTGCCATCCTGATTCTCAATTATTTTACACCTGATTTTCTTCTCCCTGGAAATGGCAGGATCCAGTTGAATCCAGTGTTTTGAAATTTCCAGTCATCTGTTATGGAACTATTTTTTGATTTCCTCTCCTCTATTTTTTCCTTCCTTTCACTTTCTGGAGTTTCTATACTTGATTATCAGAACTCCTGGACTTGTTTAATTATTTTCTCTTTTCTGTCCAATTTTTTACCCTTTTAACTTTTGCTTTGCTTTCTGGGAGATATCCTCAATTTTAACTTCCAAGTTCCTGTTAAGTTTTTCAGATTTATTCTTGTCTTTTAAATTTCTAGTAACTCTTTGTGTATATGTGTATGTGAATATGTATTAAATACACACACTTCAACATATTATGAATATCTATTTCCATATAAATATATAGCTGTATTTATATGAATGAGGATGGGGTGGTGTTAGTTCTTGTTCTAAGTAGCAGAGCCTCTAAGCAACTTTATTTTCTATTTGTTTTGGTCTCTATTGTTCACATTAGAGGATTTCTTTAGATGTCTGGTAATTCTTACCTTGTCCATTTATCCGTCTATAACAAAAACCTGTATAGCTCCCACTATGTGCCAGATACTGTTTTAAGCAATTCACAAGTACCATTTCAGTTCATCCTTATACCAATATCCCTATGCGATAGGGACATTGTTACCTCCATTTTAAGAAGTAGGGATGTTGTTTGTATTTAGGTCCAGTGGACAAATAATCTTACTGGAAGTTCTGGGCTGTACATAAACTTGTCAACTGCAAACTTCATCTTAGTGTGTTTGAATCTTTTCCTTGTGGAACTTCCGTATCAGTCTCTTTAGGTCTATTTTCTGGGGCAGGTCAGATGATCAAAGAGGACTCTACTGAGCTCCTGCCTAAAGGGTGAAGGTCTGGCCAACAGATTTGGGGGAGTGGGGACATGATTTCTGGGGACTCCGCCACCCTTGTTCTCTACAGTGCCTGCCTCTCCTAGACCAGAGACCCTCGGTGTTACTGTCTCCCATCTTTGTCCAGAATGGAGGAGAACCTGGCTGCCCGGACTTGGGGAAGAAATGTGGAGATGTGACTTCTTCATAAACAGACCATAAACCAATTCTTCTAATTTTAGCACCCGTCATTCTCACCTCCACTTCCAGAAGTGCCTGGTGCCGCCTACTCTCAAGCCTTATGGGGGTTCTGGCTCACAAAGTGAGTTGGTTTCTCACATTCTGCACTGTTGGCTTAGGATTCCATTTTCTCTCCATTTTCTTGGGTTTGCTAAGTAAATTACCCCTTATCTAGCTGCTTTTCCGGTTTCAAGTGTCGTTGCTGTTTTCTACTCTCCCATTTCCCCATTGATGTGGGTTTGTGCCTTTAAAAATCCCTTTACTGGCATTCTCATGAGGTTGCAGGGGGGAATGAAAACAAATGTTTGCATCTTTACACAAGAATCCCTGCTGTTCAGATTCTCGCTCCCTTCTCCCATCTACTTATTCTTCTACCTAGAAATCACAATAGAACAGAGAACAGAAATGCATAGCCTTAGTCATAAGCTATAAAGCCTTACATTTGGTGAGAGATACCAGAAAAGGGGCAAAGAGGGACAATGACATAATTATATGGTATGTATTAGAAAAGTATGGCAAACACCAACATATAATCTTAATCTTGGTACTTTTATAATGAACATTTTGGAAAACAAGGCTGAACGGTCTTGGTTTATAAGGTTACACTGAAAAATAGAGCACTTCTCTCTTGGGGATTACACTCCACCAAGGACTTTATTTCAGAATATCCAGAAAAAGATGAGGTTTTAATTTGGATCCAAAGTCGGGGGCGGGGCGGGGCGGGCATGAATTTTTAAAAATGTAGGGGGAGGAGTACTGCATTAAAGGATGGGCTTAAGCAAATACAGATGGCCTCAGAGGCACACCAGACCTTGTCTCCCAAGGCTGGAAAGCCTTTTAGCACAGGCCATTGGACTCTAAATTCTGAAGAGCTCAGTGCAGGCCTTTGGCTAGGTGTCTTGTAGGTATGTTTGTCTGCCTTTGTAAGCCTTCTGTAAATTACATTTGTCTATTCTTTTCTTTTTTATAATGTGGATTAAAATCAGACCCTTTAGAACAATGTGCAGCAGAATCGCCAGTGGAACTTAAAAAAATAAAGACTCTAAGACCTCATATCAGTACTATTAAACCACACTTTAATTGGGCTTGAGAGCCCCTGCTAGAGAGTAGCTCTGTGGACAGGATTCAGAGGATATATGACCCTCTGGAAATTCTAGGCAACATTGAATCCAACTTCTTTTTTTTTTTTTTTTTAAGAAAAGAACCATAACTTTTATCATATTCTCATAAGAGAACTTCATAGCACTTATCACTACTCTACATCATATACTACATTACATTATGTAATTGTTTGCTTTCTGTTTTACCTGCCATAATAAAGGTAGAAAATTTGTCTATGCATGGAATCAACCCAAATGCCCATCAATGATAGACTGGATAAAGAAAATGTGGTACATATACACCATGGAATACTATGCAGCCTTAAAAATGAACAAGATCATGTCCTTTGCAGGGATGTGGATGGATCTGGAAGCCATTATCCTCAGCAAACTAACACAGGAACAGAAAACCAAACACCACATGTTCTCACTTATAAGTGGGAGCTGAACAATGAGAATACATGGACACAGGGAGAGGAACAACACACACTGGGGCCTGTCAGAGGGTGGGGTAGGGGGAGGGAGAGCATCAGGAAAAAGAGCTAATGCATGCTGGGCTTAACACCTAGGTGATGGGTTGATAGGTGCAGCAAACCACCATGGCACATGTTTACCTATGTAACCTGCACATCCTGCACATGTACCCCAGAACTTAACAGTAAAAATTAAAAAAAGAAAGTTTGTCTATTGTTAGTGTCCCAAGAACAGAAATAATCTCTTTTTCAGCATTAAATAATATTGGTCGAATGGATGAATGAATGAAAAGAATTCCCCCAAAGGCTAAAGCACTATCTATAACAAACTGCAGTGGAAACTCCTGATAGAAATTCAATCTTTATTCGGATTCCAAAAGCACAGTGCTGGACTGGACACAGGAGGATGAAAGGGTGGTGGTGGATACAGAGGTCCTTGACATCATTCCTAGCCCTAGATTAGTTGCATACTCTCCCTCCACTCTCATTCAGGATGCATCATCAGTGGGGATATTTTTTTAACAAAGAAGAGTTCTCACTGCTGTTATAGTACATCTCCCGGGCTTTATTTTTAGCTCTTCTGGTCTTATCAAACAACAGAAGGGACCTCTATTGCTTAAGAAACAAACATCTCTTCCCTAACCCTTGACTCCATGGCTGCTAAGTGCAGACTCATCACTCTAAGGCTTTGCCTCCTAGAAAAGCTTAACTGACTTTGTCCCATGACATAGACAAAGCTGTTTTTTGCTTCAGCCCCAGCACATTTTTTTCCTACCTCCAAATTTGCAGGAATAATGTCTGGCAAACGCTGTGCAGGGTATGTAAGAAATAGTGGGGAGGGGTCAAGATAATTCATAGGAGAAGTACACTTTGATTAACAGCTTATTTGATGGTTATTCGATCATCCGATAATATCATTCTAAGAGTCTGAAGCTCCTGTTGAAGACACTTGAGAATGTCTCAGAAGAGCCAAGATGACATAAACCAGCACACTTCCTCTTTTTTCTTAGCTTCCTCTTGATGATATCGCAGCTAACACCTTCACTTACTGCCCTTAATCAGCTCTCAATGACACCATACCTTCATGGGTACCCAGCCCTGGTGGCCTGGATGGGAAGGCCATACAACTTGGGGTGGAGTTGCTCATGGCAGAATTGAGGCAGAGCATAAGGAATTGCAGTTAGTGGGTGGGGTTGGGGGAGGTAGGTGGCAAAGAGAGTGCAAAGGTTTTCTAAGACAAGTCAAGCCAGCATGTGTCACACCAAAGTGTGTTGATAGTTAGTAGTCACAAGGAGGTGGTGGAGGTGAGGAAGGAATAGCTTCTACAAGCTGCTGCTAATGAGAGATCTGAGGCTCCTATACGTACATGTAAGGATTGCTCCTCTGTTATTCCCACCCCTCCTCTACTCTACCCTTTTGTGACATTTTCTGCTTCAGTGTTATGACTGGCAGAATTTTCGAAGGCCCTCAAGATCCCTGCCCCATCCCTGACCCCCTTGTATGTGCATGGCAAGGATGAAGAGATTTTGTAAATGCATTGAAGATCTCTGACCAGTTGACTGTCAATAATTTAAAGGGGAGATCATCCTGGGTGGGCCTGACCTAATCAGGCGAGCTCTTCAAAAGATGGTCTGGAAGTCACAGGCAGAGAAGTCAGAGATTTAGGGCAGCAGAGATGCTCTTCTGTTGCCTTGAAGGAGTAACTGCAAGACCTATAACCATAGGGAACTGAATTCTGCCAACAACCAGTGAGCTTGGAAGAGGACCCCAGCCTTGAATGAGATTGAAGCTCCGGCTGCAGCTTGCTCTCAACCTGGCAAGACCTTGCAGAGAGGACCCATGCTAAACCATATCTAGACTCCTGACCCAGGGAAGCATTGAGATGACTCATCCGTGTTGTGTTAAGCTGCCACATTTGTGGTCATTTGTTACATAGCAATGGAAATCCAATATATCCTACATGTTTATTTTAATGTAATATAACTGGTATTACAATCATGAGCATGGGCATGGTGGGAAGGAGAGAAGCAATATATTGGACTTAAACTGAACTGCTGGTGCTTGAGTCTAGATCTACTTACCAGCTGAGAAAACATGGATGATTTACGTAACTTGTCTGTGCTTCAGTTTCCCCAGCAGGGATGATGAAAATAACAGCACCTTGCAGGTCACTGTGAGGAATGAATGGTTCAATATCTACAAGGCACTTACGATATTGCCTGGCACATAGTAAGTGCTGCGTGAATGTCAATCTTGCAGTTAGTTTTGGGTCAGAGATGTGACAGGAACCTCAGGAGACACTGATGGTTGCAGGGGAACAACCCCATATACAGCAGTCCCCAGTCTTTTTGGCACTAGGGACCAGTTTCGTGGAAGACAATTTTTCCATGGACCCAGGGTATGGAGGGATGGTTTTCGGGATGAAACTGTTTCACTTTGGATCATGACCACAAGGAGTGTGCAACCCAGATCCCTCACATGCACAGTTCACAATAGGGTTCGCGCTCCTGTGAGAATCTAATGCTGCCGCTGATCTGCCAGGAAGTGGAGCTCAGGCAGTAATGCTCCCTTGCCCACCGCTCACCTCCTGCTGTGCCACCTGGTTCCTAACAGGCCATGGACGGGTACTGGTCCGTGGGCCGGGGGTTGGGGACCCCTGCCATGTAAGACGCACTATGTTAATACCTTTTATTCTGGATTCCTGAGCTTGCTGCTACTGTCTTTTCATTGTAATCTTAACTGTCAGGTCAAGCATTACCTTTAAAAAGTCCTTTTGAAGAACGTACCTGATGCCAAGAGCTTGGCTACTGACCCAAGCGGGAACTTCTCTTTTAAAACCAAAATACAATGGAACACTTGAGAGATCTAATTAGAAAATCAAGTCTCAAAATAAATGCAAACACGATGAATTTCCAATGTTCAAACGTGGAATCAGTGTCTAGGCCCTTAGCGGTTTTATTCTACTCCAGCCCTGGAACTGATGGATTTCTGACTCATTAATACCAACACCACAGGCTGGCTGGGCAACTGCAGGCTGTCCCAAATGAGGGAGTTTTGCTGTCTGGTAACAAACTCATAAGAGAGAAAGAATTGTGTCATTTTTGTAAGAAAAAGATAAACTAAAGCAACTAAAGCATTTGACTTAGAGAAATTTTAAAAGTTGGGGGAAACTTCTGTTCTAATCCCATCTCTGTCCCTCATTAGTGGCCCGGTGACATCCTTTCTGAAGTTAGCTTCCTGATCTGTAAAACAAAAGGATCCCCTCCTAGAGAGAGGGCATCACCACTCCCTCTGAAATCCACCAAAGAACAAAGGCCAAAATAAAGAAAAAATTATTCCACCGTGATATTACTAGAGAATGGCCACAATCTCACACCACGTATTTAAAAGATATTCATTCATACATACACATTTCATCCATTCAACAAATATTTACTGAGTGCTGCTGAGGTGCCAGCACCGTTCTAGATGCCAGGAGCTCTGGCTGCCAGATATGAAGAAATCTGATCCAAAAGAAAGGAGAGGACCAGGGTCTGACATCTTTTTCCTCTAATTCAAAGCAGGTACAGATTTAGAAATGTAAATGAAAGTGTACACAGAGGAAGTGTTGTAAAGAATGTAACCCTGCCCAAGAGAGGTCTCCTCTGTGCCCTGGGCTTCTGGGAGGTAATCTCTAAACCCCTTGGAATGTCATGCCTGATAGGAATGTTTTTGTTTCTCTGAGTGCCTTGGGTCACTCCAGATAGTCTAACAATGTGATTTAGGGTGGAGCTTTGGGTCACGTGGTATCAGCTCCACCTCTGGAGGGGCTGGAGACTGAGATCCGTGACATGGTGTTTTCTACCGGGCCTGGTGATACAGCCCTAATAAAAGCTCTGAACACCGAGGCTTGAGTGAGCTTCCCTGGTGGGAAATCCTTTGTGTGTACTGTCAAACATCATTACTGGGAAAGTCACACTCTACCTAATCCCACCGGAAGGAGACAACCAGAAGCTCCATGCTTAGAACTTTCCTGGACTCTGCTGCGTGGGCCTCTTCCCTTGGCTGATTTTAATCTGTAGCCTTTTGCCATAATAGATCATAATTGTGAGTATATGAGTTTATTGAGTTCTGTGAGTCTTTCTAGTGAATTATCAAATGCAAGGGTGGTCTTGGGAACCCTCAAACTTGCAATTGTTGTCAGACGTGAGGGTAGTCTTTGGACAACTGCTTCCTAGTGTTATAGGGTCCCTTCCACGCATATGGAATAAGAAATGGTATCTTAGTCTGTTCTTATACTGCTATAAAGAACTACCTGAGGCCGGGTGCGGTGGCTCACGCCTGTAATCCCAGCACTTTGGGAGGCCGAGGTGGGCAGATCACGAGGTCAGGAGATTGAGACCATCCTGGCTAACATGGTGAAACCCCGTCTCGACTAAAAATACAAAAAAAATCAGCCAGGCATGCTGGCGGGCACCTGTAGTCCCAGCTGCTTAGGAGGCTGAGGCAGGAGAATGGCATGAACCCAGGAGGCGGAGCTTGCAGTGAGCCGAGATCGTCCTACTGCCCGAAAGGCTCCTTCTCAAAAAAAAAAAAAAAAGGCCGGGCGCGGTGGCTCACGCTTGTAATCCCAGCACTTTGGGAGGCCGAGGCGGGCGGATCACGAGGTCAGGAGATCGAGACCACGGTGAAACCCTGTCTCTACTAAAAATACAAAAAATTAGCCAGGCGTGGTGGCGGGCGCCTGTAGTCCCAGCTACTTGGAGAGGCTGAGGCAGGAGAATGGCGTGAACCCGGGAGGCGGAGCTTGCAGTGAGCCGAGATCGCGCCACTGCACTCCAGCCTGGGCGACAGAGCGAGACTCCGTCTCAAAAAAAAAAAAAAAAAAAAAGAAAAGAAAAAGAAAAAGAAAGAACTACCTGAGACAGGGTAATTTATAAAGAAAACAGGCTCGGCCAGGCGCAGTGGCTCATGCCTGTAATCCCAGCACTTTGGAAGGCCAAGGCGGGCAGATCACCTGAGGTCAGGAGTTTGAGACCAGCCTGGCTAACATGGCAAAACCCCATTTCTACTAAAAATACAAAAAATTAGCCAGGCATGGTGGCACGCGCCTGTAATCCCAGCTACTCGGGAGGCTGAGGCAGTAGAATCACTTGAACCTGGGAAGCGGAGGTTGCAGTGAGCTGAGATTGAGTCATTGCACTCCAGCTTGGGCAACAAGAGCAAAACTCTGTCTAAAAAGAGAAAACAGGCTCAATTGACTTATGGTTCTGCAGGCTGTACAAGTAGCACGACAGGGGAGGCCTCAGGAAACTTTCAATCATGGTGGAAGGTGAAGGGAAGCAGGCACATCTTCACGTGGTGGAGCAAGCGAGAGAGCGTGAAGGGGAAGGTGCACACACTTTTAAACAACCAGGTCTCATGAGAACTCACTCACTGTCACGAGAACAGCAAAGGGAAACTCTGTCCCCATGATCCAGTGACCTCCCACCAGGCCTTTCCTCTGAAACTGGGGATTACAATTTGACATGAGATTTGGGTGGGGACACAGAGCCAAGCCATATCAAACGGTGAGCAAGACACGAATAAAAAAGGAGATGTGTTGCTTGGGGCCAGGAAGGTAGAGTTGAAGGAGATCTCCCAAAGCTGTCTTCATTTGGCCTCACTCAATTTCATAACTGGAAAACCTTTCCAGATGACCTACTGGTCCCAAAGTGTAGGGACAGCCAAAACCGGAAGAGAACTCCCCTTCTGTGGGATGAGAGATGTGCAAAGAGGGATGATCAGAGACAATGCATTTAGAATCCTTTCTACTGCTACCTCCTTCCCATCTCTCCATGCAGGCAGATATCACTGTCAGAGGCTGCCATCAATGACCTGCCTTCCAACTTAAATTCCAAGTACATTTTAAACACCACTCAGGAAAAAAAGGCAAACAATCCAGTATAATTTTCAAACAAAATTATTAGGCAAATAATAAGCTGGAATAGAATGTTTCATTGAAGACAAATAATATGCCTCACTATCCACCCCCCACCCCAAAAAGATTTCTATTCATTGAGAAAAGAGAAAGAGAAAAGAGATAAAGATAGGAAAAAATAAATATCAAGTATAAATTAGATAAAGAACATTCTAAAAGAAGAATCTCTCTAGGAAACAGAAGACTTTTTTTGGTTAAGCTTCTCTATAGATTAAGACTGTAAAATTTTACAAAGCATACTTGAAAAGAGATAACACCACAGGCTGATATTAATAAAATCTAACGGCCAGGCATGGTGGCTTATGCCTGTAATCCCAACACTTTGGGAGGCCGAGGCAGGTGGATCACTTGAGGCCAGGAGGTCAAGACCAGCCTGGCCAACATGGTGAAACTCTGTCTCTACTAAAAATACAAAAATTAGCCATGCATGGTGGTGGGTGCCTGTAATCCCAGCTCCTCCAGAGGCTGAGGCACGAGAATCACTTGAAGCCAGAAGGCAGAGGTTGCAGTGAGCCGAGATGGCGCCACTGCACTCCAGCCTGGGCGACAGAGCAAGAGTCTTGTCTCGAAAAAATAAATAAAATTTAAAAATACAAAAAACTAACATCTACTGAGTATTTACTATGTTTCAGATACTGTTCTTAGTGGTTTACATGTATTAGCCATTTGAAACCAGCAACATTATTGCTATCCCCCATTACATATAGCAACATGAAATAACTTCCCTGGCCAGGGATGCAGTGGCTTACACCTGTAATCCCAGCACTTTGGGAGGCCAAGGCGGGTGGATCACCTGAGGTCAGAAGTTCAAGACCAGCCTAGTCAACATGGCGAAGCCCCATCTCTACTAAAAATACAAAAATTAGCTGGGCATGGTGGCGTGCACCTGTAATCCCAGCTACTCAGGAGGCTGAGGCGGAAGAATCACTTGAACCCGGAAGACACAGGTTGCAGTGAGCCAAGATTGCGCCACTGTACTCCAGCCTGGGTGACAGAGGGAGACTCCCTCTCCAAAAAAAAGCTTTCCTAAAAGTCACTGGTTAGTGGTGGAACTGAGCTGCAACCCCATATGGTTTGATGGTTTGGCTCTTAACCTCTATCCTATCCTACCTGAAACATTAAATTTTTATCAAACAGATCACAATAAAAACCTACATGAATTCCAAGAAGAATCTATACTGGCTACATTGTCTGACTGTAATGAAATAGTATAAGTAGTAATTATTGAAGAATAACTTCACTACTCTATCCCAATAACTTAAAAATCTGAACAAAACAGACAATTTTCTAAGAAAATATGTTATTCAAAATAAGTTTTAAAGAAGGCAAATTCAAGTTAGTAACAACAAGGAAAACAATAGGATAAATTGAGAAGGAAAATTGTCAGCCTAGCGTGGTGGCTCACACCTGTTGTCTCAGCACTTTGGCAGGCTAGTGTGGGAGAATCACTTGAGCCCAGGAGTTCAAGGCTGCAATTAAGCTATGATTGTGTCACTACACTGCAGCCCGGGCAACAGAGTGAGACTCTGTCTCTTAAAAAAAAAGAAGAAGGAAACTGTTAAAGTGCCAGGCCTAGAGAGTTTTATGGATGAATACTTCAAGGAACAGATTAATTTTGATGCTATTCAACTATTACAGAGCATTACAAAATAAGGAAGACTTTCTGCTCTCCTAATAGCCTGTTAAGCCAGAATTACAGTGATGACAGTGATGTTAAAAGCTGACAAATATGGCAGATGTACATACTCACCTGTGCGTGCACGCAGCCCGTGTGTCAGATCAGATGCTCTGAGCTATAACAGGATCCTTGAGTAAGAGTCACTTAAATATCAGGCCATTTATGATCAAACCAAACACCACGCAAAGCCTAGGAGTAGGTGTTTTCATTGTTAGGTCAAGCATTTAATGAGGCCCTCTGGGTCCACAGCTCCAGGAGTTCTGCTCTTAGAGGAGATAGGAGAGCAGGACTAGATAGGTGGATGAGGAGCCAGAGCCAAGTCCAGAAATCAAGCTGTGTGGCCCATGCCTCACTGACTGCCCGAGCCTACCACTGTCCCTTTTCATGGTTCTTTTGCCATGATGTGTTGATGCTCTGTTCCGACTGGTTGCGGAGTGCATCTTGTATCTGTGTTTAAATAGTTTGACTATCACCCTGAATATACCAAGTAGTTTTGGAAATGTAGTATCCTAAAATTGGCATCTCAAATCAGCAGAAAAAAAGATGATTTATACGGATACCTGTTTCATTGTTTAGAACAAAGTAAAGCTAATTCCCGGCCTCACCTGTCCTAGTGATCATTACTAATAATTCAGATTTTAACATATTAAAAAAGAGAAAGAAAACCTCAGATTACTAGAAGAAAACAAGGATGAATCATCTTTAAAATCTTGGAATGAGAAAGACCTTTCTAAGCATGATGTGAAAACTAGAAGCAATAAAGAAAACATTTGGGCTGGGCGCGGTGGCTCACACCTGTAATCCCAGCACTTTGGGAGGCCAAGGCGGGCGGATCCCGAGGTCAGGAGATTGAGACCATCCTGGCTAACACAGTGAAACCCCGTCTCTACTAAAAATACAAAAAATTAGCCGGGCGAGGTGGTGGGCGCCTGTAGTCCCAGCTACTCAGGAGGCTGAGGCAGGAGAATGGTGTGAACCCCGGGGAGCAGAGCCTGCAGTGAGCCGAGATCGTGCCATTGCACTCCAACCTGGGCGACAGCGAGACTCTGTCTCAAAAAAAACAAAAGAAAACATTTGACACATTTGACAACTTAATAAAAGGAAACTTTCTGTATGGAAAAAATGGCATCCTAATAAAAGTCAAAAGCCAAGAAATAAAAAATCAAAATATAAAAACACTATTTGCAATACATTTGACAGCTAAGGAGTTAATTTCCCTTATGCACAAATCCATGAGCGCTCTTACAAATTGGGGTCCAATAATTAAGAAAACGTCCACACCATCACTAATACTTGATACATTTAAATCTCATCTTTGTTTTATTTGTTTGTCCACTAGATAATACTCAGTGTTGGATAGGGTATGGGAAAGTGGGCACATTCATATGTTTGCTAATATAACTTTTTAGAAGGATAATTTGTCAAATTCATTAAAACTTAAAATATTTATACCTATTGGCAGATTCATTCCTGGAAGCATCGTGTGTAGCTTCAGAGAATTGGAAACAACTCAAATATCTATTGATAGGGGATCAATGAGACAAATTAGAGTACCTATATTAATCCAACCAAATGTTGATTGTCTACTGTCTGATGATACTTGCATTCTCATGGAAGGAAATGCAGAGCAAATAGCTAAACAAATAGCCACACAAGGTTTGTAATAACTGCTTTGAAGGAAATCAACATATTATATTACAGAGCAAGCATTGGCAACATATGGCCCATGGACCTAACCTGGACTGCCACTTGTTTTTGTGTAGTTTGTGATGTAGTTTAAATGTTTATCCCCTCCAAATCTCATGTTGAAATGTAATCCCCAATGTTGGGATGGGCCTGGTGGGAGGCCCCACCTCCAACATTGGGATTATAGGGATGGATCCATCATGAATATCTTGGTGCTGTCCTCATGACAATGAGTGAGTTCTTGCTCTGAGTTCACATAAGATCCGGTGGTTTAAAAGAGTGTGGCATCTCCCCTCTCTGTCTTGCTCCTGCCCTCACCTTCCACCATGATCGAAAGCTTCTTCGGGCCCTCACCAGGAGCAGATCCTGGAGCCATGCTTCCTGTAAAGCCCGTAGAACTGTGAGCCAATTAAACCTTCTTTCTTTAAAAATTACCCAACCTCAGGTACTTCTTTATAGGAACACACAGATGGACTAATACAGCTTGCGAGTTAACAATGATTCTTATATTTTTAAATGGCTGTTAAAAAATCAAAAGATGAATATTATTTCATGATGTGAATATTACATGACATTTGTACTCCTACTATGTACCCACAAAAATTTAAAAATTTTAAAAACCGTAAAAAAAGAAAATTATGTGGCCTTTCAAATTTCAGTGTTCTTAAATAAAATGCAATCGGAATTCAGCCATACCTATCTGTTTGCATGTTGTCTGTGTCTGCTTTTCACTGCAGTGGTAGAGTTAAGTTGTTTCTCTAGAGACTGTCTTATAAAGCCTAGACTATTTACTTATCTGGCCCTTTGCTGGAAAAGATTGCTAACCCCTGTTTCAGAAGGAATAGATAATGAATGGCCCAAGAGAAATGAAAACATATGTCTACACGAAACTTGTACATGAATGTTCACAGCAGCATTATTCATAAGAACCCCAAAGTGGAAATGACCCAAATTCCTATCAACTGATGAACAGATAAGCAAAATTTATCAATCCATTTGTTTGATAAATAAATGGATGGATAAATAAACAAAATGTGGTATAACCATACAATGGAATATTATCGAACCATGAAAAAGAATGAAGTACTGTTTCATGCTACAACATGAATGAACCTTGAAAACATGTTAAGTGAAAGAACTCAGTCTCAAAGGAATGTATATTGTATGATTCCATTTATATGAAATAAGCAGAATAGGCAAGTCTATACAGACAGAAAGTAGATTGGTGGTTACCTAGGCCTGGGGGGGTTGGGTAGAAATGGGGAGCAATTGCTAATGGGGCCTATGAAAATGTCCTAAAATTGATTGTGGTGATAGCTGCACAACTCTGTACACATGCTAAAAGTTATTAAATTGTACATACAAATGGGTTAATTGTATGGTATGTGAATAGTATCTCAATAAAGCTGTTTTAAAAAGAGTGGAGCATATTGGGGGAACCACCCCTGATAATTCAATGTAATTTCACATAGGTTCTTTTCTATTTCCCTAAGTGCCAGCTGGTCTGAGAAATAAAGGGAAAGAGTACAAAAGAGAGAAATTTTAAAGCTGGGTGTCTGGGGGAGACATCACATGTCAGCAGGTTCTGTGATGCCCACCAAGCCACAAAACCAGCAAGTTTTTATTAGTGATTTTCGAAGGGGAGGGAGTGTACAAATAGGGTGTGGGTCACAGAGATCACATGCTTCACAAGGTAATAAAATATCACAAGGCAAATGGAGGCAGAGCGAGATTACAGGACCAGGGTGAAATTAAAATTGCTAATGAAGTTTCAGGCACGCATTGTCACTGATAACATCTTATCAGGAGACAGGGTTTGAGAGCAGACAACCGGTCTGACTAAAATTTACTAGGCAGGAATTTCCTCGTCCTAATAGGCCTGGGAGCACTGCAGGAGACCAAGACTTATTTCATCCCTTATCTACAGATGTATAAGACAGACATTCCTAGAGCAGCCATTTTAGAGACCTACCCCTAGGAACTCATTCTCTTTCTCAGGGCTGTTCCTTGCTGAGAAAAAGAATTCAGTGATATTTCTCCTATTTGCTTTTGTAAGAAGAGAAATATGGCTCTGTTCCACCCAGCTCTCAGGCAGTCAGACCAATGGTTATCTCCCTTGTTCCCTGAACATCGCTGTTATCCTGTTCTTTTTTCAAGGTGCCAAGATTTCACATTGTTTAAACACACATGCTTTATGAACAATTTGTGCAGTTAACGCAATCATCACAGGGTCCTGAGGTGACTTACATCCTTAGCTTACGAAGATGATGGGATTAAGAGATTAAAGTAAAGGCAGGCATAGGAAATCACAAGAGTATTGATTGGGGAAGTAATAAATGTCCATGAAATCTTCACAATTTATGTTCAGAGATTGCAGTAAAGACAGACGTAAGAAATTATAAAAGTATTAACTTGGGAAACTAATAAATGTCCATGAAATCTTCACAATTTATGTTCTTCTGTCATGGCTTCAGCTGGTCTGTCCGTTCGGGGTCCCTGACTTCCTGAAACAGGAGCATGCAATGGGTTTGGGAGCTACTTTAGATAGGGTTTTGGGAAAAGCCTCTCCAAGGATGTAATGTCTGAATTATGACTTCAAGGAAGAGAAAAGGCAGGAGAAGAATATTCCACTCAGAGGAAATAACAAAAGCAAAAGTCCTGACGCAGGAAGAAGCTTGTCTTGTTTGAGAAACAACAAAACCAAGCATGGCTGCTGCATCGTATTCTGGTGGGAGAACATGAGGTCAGAAAAGCAGGCAGGATCTAGACCATCTAGCTCCTGTAGGAGCTACTCAGGAAGGCAAAGAGTAGGATGGTGGTTATCAGAGACTTGGAAGGGAAGAGGGGAGGGGGAAATGAAAAAAAGTTTCTTAGTGGGTACAAAAATAGAGTTAGATAGAAGGAATAAGTTCTAGTATTCAATAGTACAATAGGGTAATTATAGTTAATTTATCATATATTTAAAAATAGCTAGAAGAATTGTAATGTTTCTAAGACAGAGAAAAGATAATGTTGAGGTGTTGGATATCCCAATTGCCTTGATTTGATCATTGTATGCACGTGTCAAGTATCACTTATATCCCACAAATATGTGCAACTATGATATATCAATAAAGAAAGAATCGAGCTATAGTGGGAGATTGAATCAGCTCTCTCTGAAGAAGGTGGCTGTGTGTAGGAGAAGGAGTTGCTTGAAAATCTGCTGGTCTATTAAGAAGGATCTGGGTGGGTAAACAACAATGTCTGCTGTGATAATAACCACACAGGAAGATACTGAGCCCTTGCCACGTGTCAGGCATTTATTCCTCACAGCATCTTTTGAGATCGGCACTAATAATCTCTGACTCAAGTTACATATGAGAAACCAGAAGTTTAGTGAGGTTAACTACCCAATCCTAGGTCTCAGAGATAAGTAAATGGGAGAGTTGAGATTTGAACCTAGGTCTCCCAGAAGCCAAGGTTTGTGTTCTTTTTATTTATTTATTTATTTTTTTGAGACACAGTCTCGCTCTGTTGCCCAGGCTGGAGTGCAGTGGTGCAATCTCAGCTCACTGCAAGCTCTGCCTCCCAGGTTCCCATTCTCCTGCTTCAGCCTCCAGAGTAGCTGGGACTACAGGCACCCACCACCACGCCCGGCTAATTTTTTTGTTGTATTTTTTTTTTGTTTTTTTTTGTAGAGACACAGTTTCACCATGTTAGCCAGGATGGTCTCGATCTCCTGACCTCGTGATCTGCCCACCTTGGGCTCCCAAAGTGCTGGGATTACAGGCATGAGCCACCGCACCCGGCCAAGGTTTGTGTTCTTTACAGCATCATCAAACTGTACCCTTCTCCCACAAGCAAAAATGGAAAGCCATGTAGGCTAAAGTGGTTGGGAAAAGCTTTATGGAGGAGGCTGGATTTGAGGTAGACCCAGAAACAGAGAAAAAAGGAGGCAGAGGGCAGCCCAGAAGAGATGATCAATATTAGCTAAGATGCAAAGGCTGGAGAACACAAGAGATATGCAAAATGCATTGGTGAATTCATCTGTTAGTTCTGAGGGCTCAGTAGCAGAGTAGTGGGATGAAGTCTAGAATGGTACATGGGAGCCAAATTCTGGCAGTCTCAAATGCCACCCTGCCTGGGTGACATTGTCTGGTGGGTGACATAGAGACACGAAGTGTTCTGAGCAGAGGAGTGACAAGGTCACAGTGTAGGTGATAAAGAGGAGTATGGTAGTGAGAGTTAAGAGTAGAATGGGGAAGACACTGAAGGCATGGACTAGAGTTAGGGATCTATTGCCATCCTTTACCTCTGAGGAGTATGGCTTTTACCTTTAAGTGGAGGTAGTGACTGTGGCTGCCCCCCAAAAATAGCTGAACATATGAACTATTTCCATGCAATAAACAGTTGGACTTGGTATTTGAACAGAGCATGGAGCTTAGGAGAGGAAGAAATCAAGGAGGATTCCAAGGCTTGGATGACAGATATAGGGAAGCTTCTAGAATTAGATACAGGTAAAGTGTATACAGAAAAGAACAAAAGGCTAAGGATTCTCTCAACCTTAGAGAGTATCACATGTGTAGAAGTTCTGCAGACCCTGCTATTTGCCAACCTGGTATCCACCCGATTTTCTTTGCTAACAACTCTCAGCAGCAATGTTCCTGCTTCCAAAAATACATTTCCCAGCTCCTTTGCAGTGAGGATGAGCATGTGACACTGTCTCTGGTTATAAGACCTGAGTGGAAGCATGCTGGGGATTTCTGGGAAGGTTTTTCTTTTCTCATGTAAGTGACAGCCTTTCTTCCTTGTGGCTTCCTCTCATTCTGCCTGGATGGAGGACAGGAGGCAAGAGGTTGAACAGCCATTTTGCAGTCATGGCTAACCATGAAGACAAAAGCCACCTGCTAAGGATGAGAGAGCAGAAATATAGAAGCTGCCTGGGAAACTGGGAACATTGCAAAGCCATTGTGCCAGTCCTAGATTGTCTACCTATGCACTTCATGTGAAATAAGAAAAACAAGGCCAGGTATGGTGGCTCACACATGTAATCCCAGCACTTTGGGAGGCCAAGGCGGGAGGATAGTTTGAGCCCAGGAATTTGAGACCAGCCCAGACAACATGACAACACCCCATCTCTACACACACAAAAAATTAACTGCCATTAATTTTCACGGTGGTGTGGGCCTATAGTCCCAGATGCTGGGGAGGCTGAGGTGGGAGGATCACCTGAGCACAGGAATTTGAGGCTGCAGCAAGCCATGATTCTGCCACTGTTCTACAGCCTGGGTGACAGAAAGACCATGTCTCAAAAAAAAAAAAAAATCTAGCTGAGCACAGCGGCTCACACCTGTAATCCCAGCACTTTGGGAGGCCGAGGTGGGTAGATCATCTGAGTTGGGAGTTCAAGACCAACCTGGCCAACATGGTGAAACCCCATCTCTACTAAAAATACAAAAAATTAGCCGGGCGTGGTGGCAGGTGCCTGTAATCCCAGCTACTTGGGAGGCTGAGGCAAGAGAATCACTTGAACCCAAGAGGCAGAGGTTGAAGTGAGCTGAGACTGCGCCATTGCACTCTAGCCTGGGCAACAAGAGTGAAACTCTGTCTAAAAAAAAAAAAAAAGAAAAAATCTTTATTTTGTTAAGCCTCTGTAGTAGGGTTACTATTATATGAAGCTAAATGTAATTCCTGACTGATACAGTGGGTTAGAAAACAAAGGAGATAAAAGGAGTGATCAGATAAGTAAGAGGAGAGCCAGAAAAGTTCAGTTCACAGGAGCTGATGGAATAGAGTCTGGACCCAAAGAGGACATTCGCTAAAGCTTGTAGAGTGGGTGAGACGGCAGAGAGGGTGTTCTAAGCACAAGCTCACCGGAGCAGAGCCGTAAGTGAGATGGTGAGACTGGCAGTGTCACTGGTATGGAGTAGAGAAGAGGTCCAGGGAGTCAAGGGGGCAGAAATACATGCATTGTCAGGTAGTTGAAATGAATGTTGAAAGGAACTGGGATGAGGGGAAGAAAGGTAGAAAGACTGAGAGGCAGGTGCCAAAAAGCTATCGAGGAGCCTAGGAATGGGTCCCAGAACGCAGGACTCGGTGTTGCCTTTAAAGACAGTACTAGCCAGAACCTAGGCAGGGTTTCCCAGCCTGTCATATTCTTGGAGATGTCACAGCAACTCAGTTGGTTTCCATTTATCCTTAATTGACCAGATGTTCAGTAACAGGCTCTCACTCTCCTGATTAATAAAGTTGGACCTAGAAAGCTGTGTGACTACTGACTAACTTCCTGGGAAATACGCCCTTCCTAGGATCGGCATGCTGAGAATTATGCCTGTTTTTCACAGATACCTGTACTTGATTTCCAGGTTAACTGGGAAACCAAATCCATTGTCAGAAGGTTACTGAATGAGCTCAGAACCGGAATGAAAGCACTCCTGCTTGGATGCATGCGCTTTCTCAGAAGTGGTAGTGCAGATGAATCTCCTGCCGCCTCTCTCCATCTGGACTGTGTACACATCTCTCAATGCTGGGCCCCAAGTCTTTCTTTAATCACACAGTGCCCCTTAGAGCTGCTGAGGTTATGGCTTTCTTCACACTCTGATCTAAGCCTAAGGATAGCCACTGGTCCCCTGGACAGGTCTGATGTAGGTGTGTCCGTTGTCTTCTCAGCAACTAATTTAAAAGCCACCTATAGCTAGGTGGAGAGACTCTGTATCTGGTTATTCTCATCAGCTGTGCACTGATTAGCATCATTTTCACTGTCACAGGGTGATAATTATCCAGCTTCATCCTCAAAGTCGGGGTGGAGGGCACATCACTGAAAGCCCTGTGAGCCCGAGACAAACGTGGATAATCATTTTAGTTCTTACCAAATTGATACCATAACTTCAAATCACAGAATCGACACAACTAATGGTGGCCAAGCAGTCTTTTCAGAGGCTACCCATGAACTTCTAGGAGCCACAGGGGGGTGTTGGGCTGAGGTATCAGCCCACCAATGCTTAGACCTGCTCCTTTCTGCATAGGTGGGCATGGGATGGTCTTCGCTGCACAGAAGGCAACAATTTGGCTGGTGGTTGGCAGGTGCAGTTTTTGGCTCAGAAAATATGGCCACTAAACCCATAGGGTAACACTTGTTCTGGGTTTTCTCAAGGAAAGTCAGGAAATATTTGGAAAAGGTAAGCAAGGCACAAGCCACACCCCTTAGTCCCTAGGCCTGGGTGCCTATTGCTCTGTGTTGGTCAGGCCCCAGCTGTGTGGCTGCAGCCAGATCTGAGTGCCTCTCTTTCAGACAATGTGGCAGCAAGGTACCTGCCCAGGACAGTGGAGATGTGGACACCTGGGTGCTGGTAGAGCAGTGGAATGCTCGGGAGAAGGACAGCCTGAAGACAAAACTTGAGGTACCATAGCAGCAGCCATCAGTATCCTCAAAGGGCCAGTAGGAAGTCAAATTTTAATATAAAACTAACTTGGGTGCAGTGACACATGCCTATCATCCCAGCTACTTGGGAGGCTGAGGCAGGAGGATAGCTTGAGCCCAGGAATTCGAGGCTGCAGTGAGCTATGATTTTGCCTGTGAATGACTACTGCACGCCAGCCTGGGCAACACGACGAGGTCCTATCTCTAAAAAAAGATAAATAAATAAAAAAATTTAAAAAATACATATAAGACTGGGATTTAAATGCCCTAGAAGTAAAATGTCTTATTTTTAGAGGAGGAGGGATGCCTGTGGAGCTTACGCACAGGTTAGGCGACACTGTCAGGAAGAATGTGAAAGGGATTCTTTTCCTGAGCAAAAAGTCAGACCACATGATTCTAAGGTCTTTTCCAACTCTGAGATGCCAGGTTCTGATGCCTAATATGTGGCAATTGATGGGGCTTATACAGGGAGTATCCAGTATTTATATATTTGGTGTGTTCACTTATCTCCTGATCATTAGTTGTTAAAATCCTCCCAGCCATAACTTTGACAGGAATAGAAACGACAGTTTTTGTTGACTGTAAATGGACAGAGAATACTGTGGCTTTGGAGATAAATTTTAAAGCACTAGGTATATGTGGCATCAGAATACATAGCTATCTTGTTCATGCATGCTAATACAGAACAATAGTCAAGAAATGTTAAATGAAGATGAAGCAAGGGTAATAGTGTAAAGCGCATACCTCCGGCTGGGCACAGTAGCTCACACCGGTAATCCCGGCACTTTGGGAGACAGAGGTGGGTGTATCACTTGAGGCCAGGAGTCCGAGACCATCCTGGCCAACATAGTGAAACCCCATCTTTACTAAAAATACAAAAAAATTAGCTGGGCGTGGTGGTGCGTGCCTGTAGTCTCAGCTACTCGGGAGGCTGAGGCACAAGAATCCCTTGAACTCGGGAGGTGGAGGTTGCAGTGAACCAAGATCACGCTACTGCACTCCAGTCTTGGTGATAGAGCCAGACTCTTGTCTCAAAAAATAAATAAATAAATAAATAAAAAGCAACAGCATATTTTCCTCAACTTCAAAAAATGACATGTATGTATATACATATGTATACTTGTACATTCATGGAATAACTCCAGAAAGATATCCAAAAATCTGATACCAGTGTTTTGGTCACTGAGTGGCTGAAGGTAAGAAAAAGAATTACTTTCTACTGGTTACTTTTTTTGTACTTTTCGACTTCCGTACATTGTGTTGTATAACCTGTCAATAATAATAATAATAATGATAATGAACCTTAGCTGCCTTACCAAGAAACCACAGTTACTGGCAGGCACAGGGGAAGGGTAGGGAGGCTGTGGAAACAGCAGCCTTTGGGGGGCCTGGGGAGAAGAAAGTCTGTATTTAAATACAATTCAAACCTGCCCACATTTAGAAATCATTTGCAGTGAATTCCATGTGGGACTAGATTAGTTTGAACTTGAGCCACCCTCGAGTGGATCATAAAAGTGAAAAGGGGGTTCATGACTGTTCATGGGACCAAGTGATTACTTTGGGCTGTGGATATTTTCCTCAAAAGCTCTGGTCTTCCTGGATGAACAGCTGGGTGCCTGGGTCCTGTCCTCATTCTGCCACTGCTAACAGTGTGACCTTGGGTAACAGACTCTGTTCTCTGGGCCTCTTGGAGAAGTAATGAGCTCACAAATGTATTGTCTAATTTATTCTGTCTGAACCAGGGTGTGGGTGTGGAAACACCACTGCAGAGCAATGAAAACCAAAGGCTGGTCTTGAGGAACTGGAGAGTGTATCAAGGAAACCACAGCAGAGTCGGGCTAAGCCTCGAGAGAATTACCATATCCTGTTTTCTGTCGGAGCCTGGCCAGACCCTTTGCCAGGTTCCAGTGAATCACCAAATCACTCTGGGCACGGCTCAATGCACAGATGGCACTGGGAGCGGGGAGAGCCGCATTAGGCGGTAAATCTCTCCTGCATTAATCCCAGGAAGCATATGCTTAATTAGGCAAGGGTGTGTTGGACTTCCAGAGTACAGATAATTGAAAATCAGTGGAGATGCCTTGTTTTTGCCTAAAAAAAAAAAAGATGAAATATATGGGTAAGTGACAAAATTAAGGAGGCCCAAATTTGTTAATCTTTGAATTTGTATTGTACACTTAACTTTACAGAAAATAATTTTAACTGAAACACTACCCTAGAGTCTCTTCTGATCTTGTTTGATATATAAACATATTTTATTATTTATTTATGTATTTATTTAGAGACAGGGTCTTGCTCTGTTGTCCAGGCTGGAGTGCAGTGGTGATCACAGCTCACGGCAGCCTTAACTTCCTGGGCTCAAGTGATCCTCCCATCTCAGCCTCCTGAGTAGCTGGAACTACAGGTGAGCACCATCACGCCTGGCTTATTTATTTTTATTTATTTTTCATTTTTTAGTAGAGGCGAGGTCTTGCTGTGTTGCCCAGGCTGGTCCCAAACTCGTAAGTGCAAGCAATACTCCCACCTTGGCCTTCCAAAATCCTGGGATTACAGGTATAAGCCACCTCGCCTGGCTACAAACACATTTTTAAAAATACGTATTGTATTTTTTATTTCAGAGGTGAT
Organism: Nomascus leucogenys; assembly: GCF_006542625.1. Lineage (NCBI taxonomy): Eukaryota > Metazoa > Chordata > Mammalia > Primates > Hylobatidae > Nomascus > Nomascus leucogenys. Next base: position 28,619 of record NW_022096323.1, read on the forward strand.
ATATGTTTTTAGAAAAGGGTAGTTGTATTTTATGTCCTTTTTATAGACATTTGGAAAACAGAAATATATACAGAAAAATAGAACTCATGAAAGAGTGAAACAAAGAAAAAGGTACTGTGTTAGCAATGTTGCAGATTACTCAAGTCACACTTGGCTGTATTTAAAAATGTGGTTTCATTTTGGTTTAATATTGTACTGATATTCAATATTCAATATTAATATATCATCAATATATTTCTGATATTCCCTGTGAGCACCTCCTCATTGGACAGTAAGGAGCCCTAAGGCTTCCCAGTGAATAGTATCCCATCTCCTATGTTTTAAACAGGCTACTTTCAATTTATAAATTCTTACTTCTCAGAAACCAATCCCCTGTAAGGTGTCAGCTGCCCAGGGATTATATCTGAACCTGTAACTGCTGAATAGTACCTACCCCGACCTGGCCTCTTGGGATTCTGTGCTAGCACATGTTGCTGGGGTCTTTGAGCCCAGCAATTTAGCCCCACTTGCTTCTGCTGGTCCCCTGACCTTCTCAGCACTGTTGCATTCCCTACCAGGGCATTTGGCTTCACATGGATCCTTTGCTATGTGTGAGCAGACCATGGAGAGCCAGGAGCGCATGGTCCATCTAACTGCCTATCACCTGCCAAACCTGTCTCAGGTTCTTCCATGCTCAAAGTAGCCACAGGTAGGGTTTCTACCCTACTTGTATTGCGTCCAGGGAAATGAGCTGCTAGCCCTGATGTCCTTGCACTTCCCAAAATCTATTTAGATGTGTAAGTGCCTGCCTGGCATATGTGGAGAGGAAAATAATAGGGATCCAGCACCTGACCTTCTTGCACTGCGTCAGTCTTTCTCCTTTGTTCTTTCACCTGAGCAGGAAAGGTCTGTCTTTGGATGTTCTGCTGTCTCTATATATGTATAAATATACACAGACGATATTATACAGAGACAAACAAAGGCAGATATTATATAACAGATTATATATTATATGTTACATATTATATAATAGATTATATATTATCTATATTTGTCTCCGTATATCCTCTGTGTATATATAGGCATATATATAAGTATATACAGAGGATATTATATGTATTATATTTTATAAATATATTTATATAAGTATATTTACATATATAGTTATATGTATAACTATATATGTATATAAATATATAAATTTATATATTACATTAAATATATTAATATATTTATATAAATATACTTATATATTAGATATATATTAAATATATTTACATAAATATAATTATGTATTATATGAATATATTAAATATATTTACATAAATATAATTATGTATTATATGAATATATTAAATATATTTATGTAAATGTATGTTTATGTAAATATATTAATAATAATATATTAATATTATGTATCTATTTGTGTTTATATAATATCCTCCTTGTCCCTTCTCCGTCCTAGACTATAAGGTTAGCAGACATCATAGTTTAACTGTTATAGGCAGAGTGAAACTTTCTTCCACAGTGAAAGAGACTACAGAAATTTAGAAATCCTGTTTCTTCTGAGAAAGTCTGTCTCTCCATGCTATAAAACCCAATTTTGGAGATCAGAAGCAAATTATTAACTCTTGTTTTTTGTTACGGTAAGACTTCTATCTGCCCCACCTGACAGCCTCCCACCCCTAATTCCTCTCCTTTCCCTTTACCCAACACAGATAGATTTTGTAGGCTGATCATGGTAAGGCCAAATGCATAGAATCATTGGCGGCAGGGCTGGGTGGGGGGAAGAATATTAATGTGCTTAGAAATATTACTCCAGCTACAACATCTTTAAATTGCAATGTTTTGGTAGTGACTAGGAAGATTAAACATTTTTTAAAACATCTCATGTTTTATAAATATGAAATATTTTATTACTTTATAACAGTTCTGTATATAGTAAGGCTATTAACTCTGCTTGGTGCACATTTTTGTCTATACAATGTTTCTGGTCTTATAAAATTTCCATTTCTTTCATAATTTTATGCTTAGAAAACTTGTCCCCAAACTATTTTCTTTCACATTTTTTAGTCACTAAAATTTTTATGATTTTATTTTTTCTCTTTAATATATTGGGAATCTATTCTAGGATATACTGGAAGGAGAAGATCTAACTTGATTACTTCTAAACTGCCAGTTTTCCCGGAATCATTTGATGAATATTCTAGAAACATAAGTATTTATATCACCGTATCTCATGCAAATGAACTTGTTTGTGCTTTTCATCACTTAACCGTTTTTGAATGGCAAGCATATGTATAACCTCTTCTTTCCTTTCCAAATGAGTGGTTCCCCTCCTGTGTAATCTTTTAGAAGGTTACTCAATTATTCTAAGGATGCCTCCATTGATGGAAATTCTTTTCTGGTTTCCTTTGAAAATTATTTTTGGCAACAGCTTTTGAGCCATATAGAAAACCAGTCTTATAGCTTACTAATACTTTTTTATTGAACCCTCAATTACTGCAGCTTGATTACCTGATTTGCCAGGTAATGTGGCTCCAGATGACTCCTTCCTATTTCCAAAGAGCAAACACATTTTTAAAGCATGTTGAAGGAGAAAAGGATAACCTCAGTTCTGCTATGTTTGTTTTAAAATTAGTCTTATGACTTTTTAGTTGCATGTGATCAGGTGTATGTATGCACATACATGAATTAGGTTTAATCTTCCTGTTCTGCATATTTGGCTGTAACTACAAATTAGAGTCATGTGCACTTGGGAGGAAGATGACTTTCTAAAGTTACTGGCCTCTAAGCAAGCTCAGAGGGCAAGAAGAACTCTTCCCTTCTCCCTGCAAGAAGAGACTCATTGGATTCACCTCCTATGGTGGGATTCATCAATGGGGATAGTGAGTGATTCTTGGAAACAGATTAGCTCTGTATGTCAGTGGTAGAGGCCATGGTTCCATTTAATTTTTTTTTCCAGTGCCCTGTGTATTTCTAACAACAACACTGACTAAAGGAAAGAAATGCCGAAACTGATATCCCTCTGGATTTTATAGATTTCCTAATTTTCTAATTGCTACACTCCTGCCAACAAAACACAGTGAAAGAATGCTCCATGAGGAGAGGTCTCAGAACACACCACAGGATGGGACTACAAATTTCAGTGATTACAAACAATTAAAGCAAGCAGCCAACATGTAATTTTCTTTTTGGGCATGGACATAGAATGAGAAACGACTTACTGGGTTGGAATAGATAGACACAGAGCTGTTTCCCTTTGTGTAAAAATCATACTTGATCAAGTAGAGATTATAGCTAATGTGCCCTCCCCCATTTGCCTTTAAAATTGAGGGATGTGGAAATTAGTGAAATTAAATTCACAGCTGCATTATTTGCAAATAACAAATATTCTATTTGATCCTGCAGACGCCAAAAAAGGAATGTTTTGGCTTGTGGAAAAAAAGAAAGAGTTGAACATCCAAACAATGGGAGAGGAAAGGATACACTTGAGTCTCTAGGAACAACTGGAATCATGACCCCAAATATAACTGGAACTATCTCCCTCTGTTCTGCATTTTGGCTTCTTTCCACACATTGACTTCATCCTGTCTCACTGCAGACCAGCCTTTTCCATGTATCAGAGTGGATGTCTGCCCTAAGCTCCTGAATTTTATTGTCTCTGTACTGGAGAGATACTGCCTGTCACATTGTTGGTAGTCTGAAGTTCAAAAATCCTGCTGTTGGAATTACTGCAAAAACCTAGGGGTGCCATATGCCCCGTAAACATTGTAGATTTCAACAGTTTCCTAACACAGGGTATAAAGCGTCTTGAGGAAGAGCCACTTTTTTTCTAATTTACACAAAGGTGCCATATGGGCTCGTGGTGGCCCTGGGTAGAGTTCTGATGGACACAGGTTAGGTCAGATGCCCATTCCTGGACCAATCACTTATGGCCATACGGTTGAGGTCCTCTAAGAATATGGTAGTCCCTATAAGATTCTTATAAGCAGAAGAGGAACAGTTTATAGAGAAGGGAGACGTGGTTCCCTAAAGAAAGGAATGTGCTGGCAGGCAAAATATTAATTGTCCACTATGCCACAGTAGGAGTTTGGTGAGCCTATTTTACATTTTCTTTCTCCTTTGAAAAAATTTCTTGCTTCTGTTGTCCTTCTTTGCTAAATTTAAACTCTGATAGGGCAATGACTGAGGTTCCATATTTTTCCAGAGCCAGGGCAAATACTATTTGTTAAAGAATACACTAATTTATTTATTAGGTGGTGCTATGGTTTGAATGCTGGTGTCCCTCTAAAATTCTTCTTGAAATTTAATCTCCAATGCCATGGTATTAAGAGGTGGGGCCTTAAAGAGGTGATTAGACCACCTCCTTCTTAAAAAATGGCATGAACTTGAATACACTTTACCTATTGAACACTGTTCTCCCAATCTTCTTATTATTATTCAGAATATTAATTTACTCTCCCTTTTATAAGCATGGATCACCAGTTATTTTGATTTTTATTTCGGTCAATATTAATTAAATTTATGGAAACATATTTTCTTATTCTGTCCTCATAATATTTTCTTCTGCTCCATGTCTCTAGTTATCTTTCATTTTCTTCTTTTTCTTCTTCCTTTCTTATTTCTTTGGATTAAAAGGCTTAAGTGTTCTCTTTTAGTGAGGTTTGAGGGTGGTAAACTCTCTCAGGTTATGTGTATGTACCTATATTTTGCTATCTGTTGAATGGCAGTTTAGCTGTGTATAAAATTCTAGCTTGCCAAATATATTTCCTTGCATTTTGAAGATATTATTCCATTGTACTTTGTCCTGATTTTTTTTTCCAGTTAGAAGCCTATTATTAGTCTATCATTCATTGTTAGCTGATCTGTTATTTTCGTTACTAATTATTAAAGATTTTTGTTTATGTTCTGCAGTTTCACTATAAAGAATCTAAGTGGGGATTTAGTTGTATTCTTCCTACCTGGTACTTAGAACACACTTTCAAACCAAGGACCTATATCATTGCTTAATTCTGGCAATTTCAGCTACCACCTCTTCAGTTATTACTTCTTCCTTATTCCCTCTATTCTTCTGGAACTCTTATTAGATGTATTATGTGGTCTCTCAATTTATTCTCCATGTCTTTTTAATTATTATTTTAAAACTTTTTTATATATTTTGTGCTGCATTCTGAGTGAATTTTGTAATACTGTAATTCAGTTCATTAATTTGTTCATCAACAGTGCCCATTTCTGGTCTATTAAATTTTTAAATCTGTATTTCTATTTCAAAATTTATAATCAATGTTTGTCCTATCTATAGAGTTCTTATTTCTGCCTGTTTGCTTGCTTTTTTTTTTTTTGAGATGGAGTCTTGCTCTGTCACCCAGGCTAGAGTGCAATGGCGTCATCTCAGCTCACTGCAACCTCCACCTCCCGGGTTCAAGCAATTCTCCTGCCTCAGCCTCCTGAGTAGCTGGGATTACAGGTGTGCACCACCATGCCCAGCTAATTTTTGTATTTTTAGTACAGACGGGGTTTCACCATGTTGGTCAGGCTGGACTTGAACTCCTCACCTCATGATCTGCCCGCCTCAGCCTCCCAAAGTGCTGGGATTACAGGCGTGAGCCACCACACCTGGTCGCTTGCTTTTTTAAATGGATTTTAGCATCCCAAGCATATTTTTTAGTCTTTCTCAGAATAACCCCTAAAAATATATTTCTAATAAAGCAAATTGTATTTGAATAACTGACTTTTACTCTGGTCTTTCTTAGCGTTTTAGCTTTCTTCAAATGCCTTATAATGGTTTTAGTTTGTAAGATCATTTTGAAAGGGAGATTTGTTTCTATCTCTCTTCCCTATTTAGTAAGTTTGTGATAGCTTCTAGTTAGTTTCCCCACCCTCATGCCAGTATTTCATTCTAGAACCAAGTCTTACATTTGCGGTGGGGGATTCCTGCCCTATAATGACACTGAGGATGCTTCAGATCCAGTCACTAGGCCAGAAGGCAGCTTGTTCCATTCCTAGTTGTGGTGTTATGTTTCTGTCTTCTGCCTCCCTAGGCTTCCCTCCTGCTTTTTTGTTTTTTTTTTTTTTTTTTTTTTGAGACAGAGTCTAGCTCTGTTCGCCCAGGCTGGAGTGCAGTGGTGCCCATCTCGGCTCACTGCAAAGCTCTGCCTCCCGGGTTCACGCCATTCTCCTGCCTCAGCCTCCCCCCCTCCTGTTTTTATATAAAAGCTATAAGTTCACATACAAGTCAAGAAGAGTTTTTCTTTTTCAGCTTCCTTTCATGACCAGGCAAATATTTCCTGGCTTTAATACCCCATCTCATGTGGGATCCACTTGGTCCCTATATTCTACAGGACTGAGCTCCTAGACATGACTACTGCCTCTGCACCAGAAGCCCGAGCACCATGGTTTAGCCCTATTTACTTTGTTTCTGGGTCATGGAGATTTTTATTCTCGTTATTGAGTCCAGTTGTATTACTTTGGTTTCTTTTTTTAATCATTATCTATTACTGCTATATTTTTTAGTAAAAGGAATGCTTCTGAATTACCATTTCCAGTAAAAATTTAAACATTTTACAGTAAAGAATCATGCAAAAGGTGAAGGGATATTCCTCAAGTTGAATACTAGTGTGTGTACTTATTCTTTTCTTTATCTTTTATTTTATTTCATAAAGACAGGGTCTGCATATGTTGCCCAGGCTAATCTTGAACTGCCAGGCTCAAGCAATGCTCTCATCTGAGTCTTCCCAAGTAGCTGAGACTACAGGCATGTGTGCCACCATGCCCAGCTTGTGTGTACCTATTTATTTATACTTTTCTTTATTCCATAAATAAGGATTTTTATACAGCATTTATAATAAATAGTAAAATTTAAATAATATATTAAAATTGAGTTTAAGGAAAATATAAATTAGAATAGATTCCAAGATTAGGATGAAAACGTAAAATTTCCATACTCACATTGCAGATGATAAGATCCCACATGTTGGGCTGTATATTTGCCTCTGAGCTTCCATATAGCCGAAGTGAATAAACACAATTGATTCCTTAGTTCTCTTTTCACAAAAAAACCCTCCCAGTTCTTTGAGAGAAGTGAAGTTCTTCCGGCAACACATGCTAAAATAAATTTCTCCTGTGCGTATCATAGCGAGGATACTGACAGATGAGTACATGATGCCTTCAAAAAAGTAGCTACAATATGAGTTAGCAAGGCTGACTTTTAGAGATTCTTCAATGAAACCCTAAGGCACAATGCCCACTTCGTTAGCACATGGCAGAGTTGAGACAAACTCAGGTATGAGTCATTGTCAAATGTTCTTTAAACCTCCAGCACTCCCTCCTCTCTAGGGCTTTAAAGGATCTCCACGAATGAACCCTGTATTAGAATCACTTTGGCCAGCCTGAGGCAAGAGGTGAATTCCCTTATTACTCCATTTGATTGTTTTTATTGTTGTTGCAAATGACAGGAACTCAACTCAAATTAACGAAAGCATAAGAAAATTAAAATTTTTAGTTTTGTTAACTCTAAAACCCAACTGAATAATTGTAGGCAAAGGGTCTCTGGCTGTAGAGACAATTGACTGCAGGGAAGTGAACACTGCCACGATCTTTTCCCCATCTTGTGTCTGCTTCCATCTTTGTGTTGCACGACCAAAGAGAAAAGAGAGCGCTTCTCCAATGGATCAAGTTACACAATCCTTGGGAGGGTTTGGTTTGGATCACATGCCCATCACATTTATTAGGCACATACCGTGTACCAAGCTCTGTACTCAAGCTCTTACATGAATTATATCATTCAATCTTCATGATAACTCAAAGGGAGAGGTAGAAAGCAACTGACTGAAACTAATCTCTGCCATAGGTGGTTTTGACCTTGGCCTTTCAGTTCTTTGATTCCTCACCTGCAACGATCATACCCTCCACCTCACCAAGTCACACAATCCTATGGTCATACCCTAAGGGTTGTCTTCAACAACTGCAGATCCCAATTTCAAGTGTCCTACTCTCCAATCACCACTGCCAGTACCCTAACTCCAACATTCATTGATCTCATTGGGTTTGCCAATCCACTGATCCCATCATTTTTCACTGTCTATCAACCCTCTCTTTTTTCCACCCCCACCCACACCATCATGTACTTAATACTCTTCTCACCTGGCTTGAAACTATGGTTCATCTGTGTCCTAGTTTAGTTCCCTCAGAAGCTGACCTTGAGACAAAGATTTGAGTGCAAGTCATTTATTTAAGAAGTGATCCCAGGAAGCATTGGGAGGGGAGTGGGAAAGTCACACAGGAAGAGAAGGAAGTGAATACAGGGAATTTATTAAGCAGGTGTGTGGAACAGTCCTTAGAATTATTCCCCCCTCAAGAGCAAGGAAATTGTAGTATCCCATCCATTGTTAGCTAAAGGTTATTCCTAGGGGCTTCCTAGCACTTCTGGCCTATTCTAACACAGACCAACAAGAAGCCCTTCTACAGAGAGCTGCTGGGGCTTGATGTGAGAAGCCAACAACATGTGCTGTTATGGGGAGTGCAAAGTGAGGGTAGGGAATTGAGGACCATTATAGCCACTCTGTTGGAGATGCCCTTGCTCATATTTCCAGCCATTGTACTCCCCTAGTAAAATCCCAACCTTGGTGAAACCCAACTACTGCCTAATCTGAGCATCTGAATGCAGTTAGAGAAAAGCACACAAACATACTGACTGATCTCACCTTAAAGAGTCCATCAACATCAGGTGAGTCTTTAGTCAATTCTCTCTCCGACTCTCCAAGACATCAATTTCAAACTTTCTCATCTCTTGTCAAACCTGTAAAACTCCCTTTCTCCTTCTCATATTTGGTTCTTCGGGCTCCTTATTTCACTGGGAAATAGATGATATCAAAAGAGAGCTTCCACATGTTTCCAACATCTAAACACCTGCGCATCAGAACACTGATATCTACTCATATACTCTCTGCCTTAACTCTTGAGTTACCGTAGATCAGTGTTTCTCAACCTTTTCTTTTCATTATTGCCCCTTAAAGAGTCTTTTTAGATACCTTTTTCCTAATTGCCTCATGCCATAAGATTACGCACTAAATGTGTATCTGTGCTTTGTACATAAAAAGAGTAGGAGCCAACTTTTGTCCTTATTGAGGATACGTGCAATAGGTGAACTCTCCAAGTTGCTGTGTTAGGCTAAACCCTCCCAGTGCACTGGGTCCCATCTCCTTTCACCAACTCTAGAGCGCCATTCTCACTGTTATCTGTTCTCTTTCCTGTACTATCATTTCCCCCTTTCTACTGGTTTATTCCCTTCAATCTATAAAAATATTCTATGTTCCATTTGATTAAAATCTTCCCTTAACTGCATATCTCCCTTCACTGGTCTTTCCTGTTTCTCTATATCCATTCCCCTTTACCAAAGACTCAAAAGACCATGTGTAGGTGTGCTGGCCAGCAGCCAGCATCACCCACCAGACATGTGAGTGAAGATGCCTCCAGACAGCGCTAGCCCCAGCCCCAGCTCTCGGAAGGGCTTTTCGTCACTTC
>NW_022096324.1:0-35078 GCF_006542625.1 Nomascus leucogenys
GGAATATATTCAAATAAAAACTACAGAGAAGCATTCTGCGAAACTGCTTTCTGATCTGTGAATTCAACTATCAGAGTTGAACCTTTCTTTCGATTGAGCAGTTCTGAAACACTCTTTCTGTAGAAACAGCAAGGGGACATTCGGAGCGCTGAGGCCCATAGTGGAAAAAGGAATGCCTTCAAAATAAAAACTACACAGAAGCATTCTGTGAAACTTCTTTCCGATCTGTGCATTCAACTCACAGAGTTGAACCTGACTTTTATTGAGCAGTTCTGAAACACTCTTTCTGTAGAAACTGCAAGTGGACATTCGGAGCATTAAGAGGCCTATACAGGAAAAAGGAATATCTTCAAATACAAACAACACAGAAGCATTCTGTGAAACTTCTTTCTGATCTGTGCATTCAGCTATCAGATTTGAACTTTACTTTTGATTGAGCAGTTCTGAAACACTCTGTAGAAACTGCAATTGGACATTCAGTGTGCTAAGACGCCTATAGGGGAAAAAGGAGTAACTTGAAGTAAACTACAGGAAGCATTCTGTGAAACTTCTTTCTTATCTGTGCATTCAAAAAAACAGAGTTCAACCTTAATTTCATTGGAGCTGTTCTGAAACACTCCTTCTGTAGAAACTGGTAAGTGGACATGCCAGAGCGCTAACACGCCTTAATGGAAAAAAGGGAGTATATTCAAAAAAAACTCACAGAAGCATTCTGCGAAACTTATTTCTGATCTGTGCATTCAACTATCAGTGTTGAACTTTACTTTTGATTGAGCAGTTTGAAACACTCTATCTGCAGAAACTGAAAGTGGACATACTGAGAGCTAAGAGGCTACAGTGGAAAAAGGAATATCTTCAAATACAAACAACACAGAAGTATTCTGTGAAACTTTTTTCTCATTGAGCATTCAACTAACAGGGTTAACCTGACTATTGATTGAGCAGTTCTGAAACACTCTTTCTGTAGAAACTGCAATTGGACACTCGGAGTGCTAAGAGGCTATAGTGGAAAACGGAATATCTTCAAATAAAACTACACAGAAGCATTCTATGAAACTTCTTTCTGCTCTGTGCATTTATCTAACAGAGTTGAACTTTACTTTTGATTCAGTTTTTCTGAAACACTCTTCTGTAGAAACTGCAAGTGGACAATCATAGGGCTAAGAGGCCTATAGTGGAAAAAGGGATATCTGCATATAAAAACTACACAGAAGCATTCTGCGAAACTTCTTTCTGTTTGGTGCACTCAAGTAACAGAGTTGAAGCTTACTTTTGATTGAGCAGTTCTGAAACACTCTTTTCTGTAGAAATGGCATGTGGATACTCGGAAAACTAAAGGGCCTATAGTGGAAAAAAGAATATCTTCAAAAAAACTACACAGAAGCATTCTGTGAAACTTCCTTCTGATCAGTGAATTCAACTAACAGAGTTGAAACCTTTCTTTTCAATCAACAGTTCTGAAACACTCTTTCTGTAGAATGCAAGTGGACACATTTGAGAGCGCTAAGAGGCCTATAGTGGAAAAGGGATATCTTCAATAAAATTACACAGAAGCATTTCTGTGCACTTCTTTTGATCCGTTGATTAACTGACAGAGTTGAACTTACTTTTCATTGTGAAGTTCTGAAACATCTTTCTGTAGAACTGCAAGTTGACATTCGAGCACTAAGAGGTTATAGTGTAAAAAGGAATATATTCAAATAAAAACTACACAGAAGAATTCTGTGAAACTCCTTTCTGATCTGTGCTTTCAACTACCAGAGCGTGAACCATACCTTTGATTGACCAGTTCTGAAACACTCTTTCTGAAGAAAAGGCAAGTGTATATTCTGAACGTTAAAGGGCCTATAGGGGAAAAAGGCATATCTTCAAATAAAAACTACACAGAAGCATTTTTTGAAATTTCTTTCTCATCTGTGCATTCAACTAACACAGTTGAACCTTTCTTTTAACTCAGCAGTTCTGAACATCTTTCTATAGAAACTGCAACTGTACATTTGGAGCGCTAAGTGGACTATAGTGGGAAAAGGTAATATTCAAATAAAAACTACACGGAAGAATTCTGCGAAATTTCTTTCAGATCTGTTCATTCAACTATCAGAGTTGAACCTTAATTTTTATTGAGCATTTCTGAAACACTCTTTCTGCAGAAACTAAAAGTGGACATTCGGAGCGACAAGAAGCCTATAGTGGAAAAAGGAATATCTTCAAATAAAAACTACAAAGAAGCATTCTGTGAAACTTCTTTCTCATCTGTGCATTCAACTAACAGAGTTGAACCTTACTTTTGATTGAGCAGTTCTGAAACACTCTTTCTGTAGAAATTGCAAGTGGACATACCTTGCGCTAAGAGGCCTATAGTGGAAAAAGAAATATCTTCAATTAAAAACTACACACAAGCATTCTGTGAAACTCCTTTGTGATCTGTGCTATCAACTAAAAGAGTTGACCCTTGCTTTTGATTGAGGAGTTTGAAGCACTCTTTCTGTAGAAACTGCAGGTGGAAATTTGCAGAGCTAAGAGGCGTACAGTGGAAAAGGAATATCTTCAAACAAGAACTACACAGAAGCATTCTGCGAAACATCTTTCTGATCTGTGCATTCAACTAACAGAGTTGAACCTTACTTTTGATAGAGCAGTTCTGAAACCCTCTCTCTGTAGAAACTGCAAGTGGACATACGGATCGCAAGAGGCTTATAGGGGAAAAAGAAATATCTTGAAATAAAAACTACACAGATGCATTCTGTGAAGCTTCTTTCTGATCTGTGCATTTAACTAACAGAGTGAACCTTGCTTTTGATTCAGCATTTCTGAAACACTTCTGTCGAATCTGCAAGTGGACATTCTGAACGCTAAGGGGCCTATAGTGGAAAAAGGAATATCTTCAAATAAAAACTACACAGAAGCATTCTGAGAAACTTCTTTCTGATCTGTCCATTCATCTAACAGAGTGAAGCTTACTTTTGTGAGCAGTTCTGAAACACTCTTTCTGTAGAAATGGCATGTGGATACTCAGAACGCTAAAGGGCTACAGTGAAAAAAGGAGTATCTTCAAATAAAAAACTACACAGAAGCATTCTGTGAAACTTCTTTCTGATCTGTGCATTCAACTAACAGAGTTGAACCTTTCCTTTCACTCGGCAGTTCTGAAACTCTCTTTCTGCCGAAACTGCAAGTGGACATTCCCAGCGCTAAGAGGCCTATAGAGGAAAAAGGACTTTCTTCAAAATAAAAACTACACAGAGGCATTCTGTGAAACTACTTCTGATCATTGCATTCAACTAACAGATTTGAACCTTACTTTGGATTGAGCAGTTCTGAAACACTCTTTCTGTAGAAACTGCAAGTGGACACTCGGAGCGTTAAGAGGCCTATACTGGAAAAAGGAATATCTTCAAATGCAAACTACACAGAAGCATTCTGTGAAACTTCTTTCTTGTCTGTGCATTCAACTAACAAAATTGAACCATACTTTTGATTGAGCAGTTCTGAGACACCCTTTCTGTAGGAACTGCAAGTGTACATTCAGATCGCTAAGAGGCCTATAGTGGAAAAAGGAATATCTTCAAATAAAAACTACACAGAAGCATTCTGTGAAACTTCTCTCTGATCTGTGCATTCAACTAAGAGAGTTGAACATTACTTTTGATTGTGCAGTTCTGAAACACTCTTTCTGTAGAAATTGCAAGTGGACAGTCAGTGCGCTAAGGGGCCTATAGTGGAAAAAGGAATATGCTCAAATAAAAACTACACAGAAGCATTCTGGGAAACTCCTTTTTGTTCTGCCCATTTAGCTAACAGAGTTCAACCTTACTTATGATAGAGCAGTTCTGAAACACTCTTTCAGTAGAAACTGTAAGCAGACATTCGGAGGGCTAAGAGGCCTATAGTGGAAAAAAGAAATATCTTCAATTAAAAACTACACAGAAGCATTCTGTGAAACAACTTTGTGATCTGTGCATTCCTCTTAGAGAGTTGAACCCTGCTTTTGATTGACCAGTTCTGATACACTCTTTCTGTAGAATCTGCAAGTGGACATTCGGAGCGCTTAAAAGACTATAGTGGAAAAAGGTTTCTCTTCCAGTGAAAACTACACAGAAGAATTCTCCAAAATTTCTTTTCATCTGTGCATTCAACTAAAAGAGCTGAACCTTACTTTTGGTTGAGCAGTTCTGAAACACTCTTTCTGTAGAACCTGCAAGTGTACATTTGCAGCGTTAAGAGGCCTAGAGTGGAAAAAGGAATATCTTCAAATAAAAAGCACACAGAAGCATTCTATGAAAATTCTTTCTGATCTCTGCACCCAACCAGCAGAGTTGAACCTTACTTTTGATTCAGCAGTTCTGAAACACTCTTTCTGTAGAATTGCAAGTGTACATTCGGAGCGCAAAGAAGCCTATAGTGGAAAATGAACTACTTTCAAATAAAAACTGCACAGAAGCATTGTGTGAACTTCACTCTGATCGGTGCATTCAACTAACAGAGTTGATCTTTACTTTTCATTGAGGAGTTCTGAACACTCTTTCTGTAGAAACTGCAAGTGGACATTCGGAGCGCTAAGGGGCCTATGGTGCAAAAAGGAATATCTTCAAATAAAAACTACTCAGAAGCATTCTGTGAAACTTTTTACTCTTTTGTGCATTCGACTAACAGAATTGAACCTTACATTTGATTGAGCATTTCCGAAACTCTCTTTCTGTAGAAACTGGAATTTGACATTTGGAGCGTTAAGAGGCCTATAGTGGAAAAAGGAATATCTTCAAATAACACTACACAGACGCATTCTGTGAAACTTCTTTCTGATCTGTGCATTCAACTAACAGAGTTGAACCTTACTTTTCATTGAGCAGTGCTGAAACACTCTTTCTGTAAAAACAGTAAGTGGACATTCGGAGCGCTAAGGTGCCTACAGTGGAAAAAGAAATATATTGAAATAAAATCTACACAGAAGCATTCAGTTGAAACTTCTTTCTCATCTCTGCATTCAACTAACAGAGTTGAGCCTTTCTTTTCATTAAGCAGTTCTGAAACACGCTTTCTGCAGAAACTGCAAGTGGACAATCGGAGAGCAAAGAGGCCTATAGTGGAAAAAGATATATCTTCAAATAAAACTACACAGAAGCATTCTGTGAAACCTCTTTCTGATCTGTGCATTCACCTAACAGAGTTGAAGCTTACTTTTGACTGAGCAGTTTGAAACACTGTGTCTGTAGAAACTGCAAGTAGATATTCGGAGCGCTAAGAGGCCTATAGTGGAAAAACGAGTATCTTCAAATAAAATTGCACAGAAGCATTCTGTGAAACTTCTATCTGATCTGTGCATTCAGCTATCAGAGTTGAACATTACTTTTGATTGAGCAGTTCTGAAACACTCTTTCTGTAGAAACTGCAAGTGGACATTCGGAGCGCTAAGAGGCTATAGTGGAAAAAGGAGTATCTTCAAATAAAAACTACACAGAAGCATTCTGCGAAACATCTTTCTGTTCTTTGCATTCATCTAACAGAGTTGAACAGTACTTTTGATTGAGCAGTTCTGAAACACTCTTTCTGTAGAAACTGCAAGTGGACATTCGGAGCGCTGAGATTCCTATAGTGGAAAAAGGAATATCTTAAAATAAAAAAATACACAGAAGCATTCTGTGAGCTTCCCTCTGAGCTGTGCATTCAACTAACAGAGTTGAAGTTTACTTTTGATTGGGGTGTTTTGAAACACTCTTTCTGTAGAATCTGCAAGTGGACACTTGCAGAGGTAAGAGCCCTATAGTGGAGAAAGGAATATCTTCAAATAAAAACTACACGAAACATTCTGCGAAACTTATTTCTGATCTGTGAATTCAACTAACAGAGTTGAACCTTACCTTTTTTTGAACAGTTCTGAAACTCCCTTTCTGTAGAAACCGCAAGTGGACCTTCTGTGCGCTAAGAGGCCTATAGTCGAAAAAGGAGTATCTTCAAACAAAAACTACAATGAAGCATTCTGTGAAAGTTATTTCTTATCTGTGCATTCAAATAAAAGAGTTGAAGCTTACTTTTGATTGAGCAGTTCTGAAACACTCTTTCTGAAGGAACTGCAAGTGGACCAATCGGAGCCCTGAGAGGTCTAGAGTGGAAAAAGGAGTATGTTCAAATAAAAACTACACAGAAACATTCTGTGAAAATTCTTACTGATCTGTTGCATTCAACTAACAGAGTTGAATCTTACTTTTGATTGGAGAGTTTTGAAACCCTCTTTCTATAGAAACTGCAAGTGAACATTTGCAGAGCTCAGAGGTCTATATTGGAAAAAGGAATATCTTCAATAAAAACTACACAGAAGAATTCTGTGAAACTTCTTTCTTATCTGTGCTTTCAACTGACCGATTTGAAACTTACTATTGATTGAGCAGTTCTGAAACTCTCTTTCTGTAGAAACTGCATGTGGATAATCGAAGCGCTAAGATGCCTACAGTGGAAAAACTAATATACTGAAATAAAATCTACACAGAAGCATTCAGAGAAACTTCTTTCTATCTGTACATTCAACTAACAGAGATGAACCTTACATTTCATTGATCAGTTCTGAAACACTCTTTCTATGGAAGCTGCAAGTGGACATTCGGAGAGCTACGATGCCTACTGTGGAAAAAGGAATATATTGGAATAAAATTTACATGGAAGCATTCAGAGAGATGACTTTCTCATCTGTGCATTCAGCTAACAGAGTTGAGCCTTTCTTTTCACTCACCGGTTATGAAACACGCTTTCTGTTGAAACTGCAGTGGACATTCGGAGAGCAAAGAGGCCTATAGTGGAAAAAGGAATATCTTCAAATAAAAACTACACAGAAGCATTCTGTGAAGCTTCTTATACATCTGTGCATTCAACTAACAGAGTTGAAGCTTACTTTTGACTGAGCAGTTCTGAAACACTGTTTCTGTAGAAACTGCAAGTGGACATTCGGAGCGCTAATAGGCCTATAGTGGAAAAAGGAATATCTTCAAATAAAAACTACACAGAAGCATTCTGTGAAACTTCTTTCTGATCTGTGCATTCAACTATCAGGGTTGAACCTTACTTTTGATTGAGCAGTTCTGAAACACTCTTCTGTAGCAACTGCAAGTGGACATTCGGAGCGCTAAGAGGCCAATTGTGCAAAAAGGAATATCTTCAAATAAAAAACTACACAGAAGCATTCTGTGAAACTTCTTAATGATCTGTGCATTCAACTAACAGAGTTGGACATTACTTTTTATGGAGCAGCTCTGCAACACTCTTTCTGTAGAAACTGCAAGTGGACATTCTGAGGGTTAGGAGGCCTATAGTGGAGAAAGTAAATCTAAATACAACTAACAAAAGCATTCGCGAAACTTCTATATCTGGATTAACTACCCGAATTGACCTTACTTTTTACAGACAGTTCTGAAACAGTCTTTCTGTAGAAAACGCAAGGGACTCGGAGCGTAAGAGGCCTCTAATGGAAAAAGGAATTATCTTTCAAATTGAAATACTACACAGAAGCATTCTGTGAAACTCTCTTTCTTATCTGTGCATTCAACTAACAGAGTTGAACTTTTCATTGAGCGGTTCTGAAACACTCTTTCTTTGGAAACTGCAAGTGGACATTCGGAGCGCTAACATGCATACTGGGGAAAAAGGAATACATTGAAATAAAATCTACACAGAAGCATTCTGTGAAACTTTTTTCTGATCTGTGCATTCAACTATCATAGTTGAAACTCACTTTTGATTGAGCACTTCTGAAACACTCTTTCTGTAGAAACTGCAAGTGGTCATTCTGAGTGCTAAGAGGCCTATAGGGGAAAATGGATTTTATTTCAAATAATAACTACACAGAAGCATTCTGTGAAACTTCTTTGTGATCTGTGCATTCAACTAACAGAGTTGAAGATTACTTTTGATTGAGGAGATTGGAACACTCTTTCTGTAGAAACTGCAAGTGGACATTTGGAGAGCTCTGAGGCCTTTAGTGGAAAAAGGAATATCTTCAAATAAAAACTACACAGAAGCATTCTGTGAAACTGCTTTCTTATCTGTTGCATTCAACTATCAGAGATGAAACTCACTTTTGATAGAGCAGTTCTGAAACACTCTTTCTGTAGAAAGTGCAAGTGGACATTCGGAGCCCTCAGAGGCCTATAGTGGAAAAAGGAATATGTTCAAGTAAAAACCACACAGAAGCATTCTGTGAAAATTCTTTCTGATCTGTGCATTCAACTAACAGAGTTGAAGATTCCTTTTGATTGGGGAGTTTTGAAAGACTGTTTCTGTAGAAAATGCAAGTGGACATTTGCAGAGCTAAGAGGCCTATAGTGGAAAAAGGAATATCTTCAAATAAAAACTACACAGAAGCATTCTGTGAAAATTCTTTCTTATCTGTTGCATTCAACTAACGGAGTTGAACCTTACTTTTTCTTGAGCAGTTCTGAAAGACTCTTTCTGTAGAAACTGCTAGTGGATATTCGGAGCGTTGGAAGGCCTATAGTGGAAAAAGTTATGTCTTCAAATACAAAGTACACAGAAGCATTCTGTGAAACTTTTTTGTGATCTGTGCATTCAACTAACAGAGTTGACACTTACTTTTTATTGAGCAGTTCTGGAACCCTCTTTCTGCAGAAACTGCAAGCGGACATTCTGAGCGCTATGATGCCTACAGTGGAAAAAGGAATATATTGAAATAAAATCTACACAGAAGCATTCTGCGAAACGTGTTTCTTATCTGTGCATTCCACTAACAGAGTTGAGCCTTTCTTTTCAGTTAGCCATTCTGAAAACGCTTTCTGTAGAAACTGCAAGTGGACATTCAGAGAGCAAAGAGGCCTATAGTGGAAAAAGGAAAATCTTCAAATGAAAACTACACAGAAGCATTCTGTGAAACCTCTTTCTGATTTCTGCATTCAACTAACAGAGTTGAAGCTTACTTTTGACTGAACAGTTCTGAAAGACTGTTTCTGTTGACACTGCAAATGGATATTGAGCGCTAAGAGGCCTATAGTGGAAAAAGGAATATCTTCAAAAAAAAACTACACAGAAGCATTATGTGAAACTTCTTTCTGATCTGTGCATCCAACTATCAGAGTTGAACCTTACTTTTTATTGAGCAGTTCTGAATCACTCTTTCTGTGGAAACTGCAAGTTGAACTTCAGAGCTCTAAGAGGCCTATAGTGTAAAAAGAATATCTTCAAATAAAAACTACACAGAAGCATTCTGTGGAACTTCTTCCTATTCTGTTCATTCATCTCACAAAGTAGAATCTTTCTTTCGCCTGAGCAGTTTTGAAACACTCTTTTTGTAGAAACTGCAAGTGCACATTTAGAGCGCTTTGAGGCCTATCATGGAAAAAGGTATATCTTCAAATAAAAACTACACAGAAGCATTCTGTGAAACTGCTGTCTGATCAGTGCATTCATCTCCCTGAGTTGAACCTTTCTTTTGATTGAGCTGTTTTGAAACACTCTTTTGTAAAATCTGCAAATGGATATTTGGAGTATATTGTGGCATGCGGTGCAAAACGAAATATCTTCCCCTTAAAACTTCACAGAAGCATTCTGTGAAAGTACCTTCTGATCTGTACATTCGTCTAACAGAGTAGATCTTTCTTTTGATTGAGCAGTTTTGAAACACTCTGTGTAGAATCTGCAAGTGGACATTAGGAGATCTTTGAGGCCTATGGTGAAAAAAGAAATATCTTCCTTAAAAAAACTAGACGGAAACATTCTGTGAAACTTGTTTCTGGTCTGTGCATTCAATTAACAGAGTTTTACTTTAGTTTTGATTGAGCAGTTTTGAAACACTCTATTTGTAGAATCTGCAAGTGGACATTTGCAGAAAATTGAGGCCTACGGTGAAAAACGTTATAACTTCCCTTAACAACCCAGAAGTATTCTCTGAAACTTCTTTCTATTCTATTCATTCATCTCACAAAGTAGAAAGCTTTCTTTCCGCCTGAGCTGTTTTGACACACTGTTTTTGTAGAATCTGCAAGTGGGCATTGGCAGCGCTTTGAGACCTTTCATGGAAAAAGTTATATCTTCAAACAACAACTACAGAGTGGCATTCTGTGAAACTATTTTCTGAACTGTACCCTTCATGTCACTGAGTTGAACCTTTCTTTTGAGTGAGCTGTTTTGAAACACTCTTTTGTAGAATCTGCAAGGGGGATATTTTGTGAATATTGAGTCATATGTTGTAAAACGAAATACCTTCCCCTTAAAACTACACAGAAGCATTCTGTGAAACTACTTTCTGATCAGTGCATTCATCTAACGGAGTAAAAACTTTCTTTTGATTGTGCAGTTTTGACACACTATTTTGTATTATCTGAAAGTGGACATTTGGAAATCTTTGAGGTGTATGGTGAAAAACAAAATATATTCTAGTAAAAACTACACAGAATAGTTCTGTGAAATTTCTTTCTGTTCTCTGCATTCATCTCAAGTGTTGAACCTCTCTTTTGACTGGGTAGTTTTGAAACACTCTTTCTGTATAAACTCCCAGTGGACCTTTGGAATGCTTTGATGTCTATAATGGAAAAATGAATATCTTCAAATAAAAACTACACAGAATCATTCTGTTAAACTTCTTTCCAATCTGTGCATTCAGCTAACAGAGTTGAACCTTACTTTTGATTGAGCAGTTTTGAAAATCTCATTTTTTAGAATCTGCAAGTGGACATTTGGAGAACAGTCAGGCCGATGGTGTAAAAAGAAACATCTTCCCTTAAAAACTACATGGAAGCATTCTGTGAAACTACTTTCTGATCTGTGCATTCAAGTAAAGGAGTTGAACCTTAATTTTGATTGAGCAGTTTTGAAACACTCAATTTGTAGAATCTGCAAGTGGACATTGGAGAACATTGAGGTCAACGGTGTAAAAAGAAATATCTTCCCATAAAAACTACACAGAAGCATTCTGTGAAACATCTTTCTGAACTGTGTATTATGTAAGAGGGTTGAACATTACTTTTGACTGAGTAGATTTGAAAAACTCTTTTTGTAGAATCTACAAGTGGACATTTTGAGAACATTGAGGTCTATGGTGAACAAAGAAATATCTTCCCATTAAAACTACACAGAAGAATTTTGTGAAACCACTTTATATTCTGTTCATTCATCTCACAAAGTAGAAACATTCTTTTGACTGATCAGTCTTGAAACAATCTTTTTGTAGAATCTGCAAGTGGACATTTGGAGCACTTTGAAGCCTATCATCGAAAAAGTTATATCTTCAAATAAAACTACACAGAAGCATTCTGTGAAACTGCTGTCTGATCTGTGCATTCATCTCACTGAGTTGAACCTTTCTTTTGATTGAGCTGTTTAAACACTATTTTTGTACAATCTGCAAGGGGATATTTGGAGAATATTGAGGCATATGGTGTAAAACGAAATATCTTCCCCTTAAAACTACACAGAAGCATTCTGTGAAACTACCTTCTGATCTGTGCATTCATCTAACAGAGTAGAATTTTCTTTTGATTGAGCAGTTTAGAAACACACTTCTTGTAGAATCTGCAAGTAGATATTTGGAGATCATTGAGGCCTAAGGTGAAAAATGAAATATATTCATGTAAAAACTACACAGAATCCTTCTGTGAAATACTTTCCTTTCTCTGCATTCTTCCCACAGTGTTGAACCTTTCTTTTTATTGGGTAGCTTTGAGACACTCTTTCTGTGTAAACTGCAAGTGGACATTTTGAGCGCTTTGAGGCCTATCGTTGAAAAAGTTATATCTTCAAATAAAAACTACACAGAAGCATTCTGTGAAACTACTTTTTGAACTTTGTATTCATCTCACTGAGTTGAACCTTTCTTTTGATTGAGCTGTTTTGTAACACTCTTTTTGTAGAATCTACAAGGGGAGATTTGGAAAATAAGGAGGCATACGATGTAAAACGAATTATCTTCCCCTAAAAACTACATGGAAGGATTCTGTGCAACTTCTTTCTGATCTGTGCTTTCAACTAACAGTTGGACCTTACTTTCGATTGTGCGGTTTTCAAACAGTCTTTCTGTATAAACTGCAAGTGGACATTTGGAGCGCTTTGAGGCCTATCGTTGAAAAAGGAATATCTTCATATAAAAACAACTCAGAAGCATACTGTGAAACTGCTTTCTGATCTGTGCATTCACCTAAGAGGGTTGAACCTGACTTTTGATAAAGCAGTTTTGAAACACTCTATTTGTAGAATCTGCAAGTAGATATTTGGAGAACATTGAGGCCTACGGTGAAAGATGAAATAACTTCCTATGTGGCTCACGCTTGTAATCCCAGCACTTTGGGAGGCCGGAGGCGGGCGGATCACGAGGTCAGGAGATCGAGACCACGGTGAAACCCCGTCTCTACTAAAAATACAAAAAAAATTAGCCGGGCGTGTTGGCGGGCGCCTGTAGTCCCAGCTACTCTGAGAGGCTGAGGCAGGAGAATGGCGTGAACCCAGGAGGCGGAGCTTGCAGTGAGCCGAGATCGCGCCACTGCACTCCAGCCTGGGCGACAAAGCGAGACTCCGTCTCAAAAAAAAAAAAAAAAAGAAAAAACTACACGGAAGCATTCTATGAAGCCACTTTCTATTCTGTTCATTCATCTCACAAAATAGAACCTTTCTTTTGACTGAGCAGTTTTGAAACACTCTTTTTGTAGAATCTGCAAGTGGACATTTGGAGCTCTTTGAGGCCTATCGTGGGAAAAAGTTATATCTTCAAATAAAAACTACACAGAAGCATTCTGTGAAACTGCTTTCTTATCTGTGCATTCATCTCAGTGAGTTGAAACTGTCTTTTGATTGAGCTGTTTGGAACATTCTTTTTGTAGGATCTGCAAGGGGATATTTGGAGAATATTGAGGCAAACGGTGTAAAACGAAATTTCTTCCCCTTAAAACTACACAGAAGCATTCTGTGAAAAAACTTATTGATCTGTGCATTCATCAAACAGAGTAGACCCTTCCTTCTGATTGAGCAGTTTTGAAACACACTTTTTGTAGAATCTGCAAGTGGAAGTTTGGAGATCTTTTAGGCCTATGGTGAAAAACGAAATATCTTCAAGTAAAAACTACACAGAATACTTCTGTGAAATTTCTTTCTATTCACTGCATTCATCTCACAGTGTTGAACTTTTCTTTTGGTTCAGTAGTTTTGAAACCCTTTTTCTGTATAAACTGCAAGTGGACAATTGGAGCACGTTGAGGCATATCATGGAAAAAGGTATAACTTCAAACAAAAAACTACACAGAAGTATTCTGTAAAATTATTTCTGATCTGTGCATTCAACTAACAGAGTTCAATGTTACTTTTGATTGAGCAGTTTTGAAACACAATTTTTGTAGAATCTGCAAGTGGACATTTGGAGAACTTTGAGGCCTATGGTGAAAAAAAGAAATATCTTCCCCTAAAAACTACACCAAAGCGTTCTGTGAAACTTCTTTCTCATCTGTCCATTCAGCTAACACAGTAGAAAATTATTTTTCATTGAGCAGTTTTGAAACACGCTTTTTGTAGGATCTGCAAGTGGACATTTGGAGCGCTTGAGGCCGGTCGTGGAAAAAGGTATATCTTCAAATAAAAACTACACAGAAGCAATCTGTGAAACTACATTCTGATCTGTGCATTCAACTAACAGAATTTAACCTCAGTTTTGATTGAGCAGTTTAGAAACACTCTAACATGTAGAATTTACATGTTAACATTTGGAGAACATTGAGGCCTACAGTGAAAAACGAAATATCTTCCCCTAAAAACTAAACGGAAGCATTCTGTGAAACTTCTTTCTGATCTGCGCATTCAACTGACAGAGTTTAACTTTACTTTTGATTTAGCAGTTTTGAAACAGTCTTTCTGTACAAACTGCACGTGGACATTTGGAGCTCTTTGCAGTCTATCATGGAAAAAGGAATATCTTCAAATAAAAGCTATACAGAAGCATTCTGTGAAATTTCTTTCTGATCTGTGCATCCAACTAAGGGAGTTGAATATTACTTTTGGTTGAGCACTTTTGAAACAGTCTTTTTGTGGAATCTGCAAGTGGACATTTGGAGTATATTGTGGCCTATGGTGAAAAAAGAAATATATTCCCCTAAAAACTGCATGGAAGATTTCTGTGAAACTTCTTTCTGATATGTGCATTCCACTAACAGATTTGAAACTTACTTTTCATTGAGCAGTTTTGAAACACTCTTTCTGTATAAACTGCAAGTGGACATTAGGAGTGCTTTGAGGCCTATCGTGGAAAAAGGTACATCTTCAAATAAAAAATACACTCAAGAATTCTGTGAAACTACTTTGTGATCTCTGCATTCATCTCACTGAGTTGAACATTTCTTTTGATAGAGCTGTTTTGAAATACTCTTTTTGTAGAATCCGCAAAGGGATATTTGGAGAATATTGAGGCATACAGTGTAAAAGGAAACATCTTCCCCTTAAAACTACACAGAAGCATTCTGTGAAACTACTCTCTGATCTGTGAATTCATCTAATAGAGTAGAAGCTTTCTCTTGATTTAGCAGTTGTGAAACACTCTTTTTGTAGAATCTGCTAGTGGACATTTGGAGAACGTTAAGGCCTACGGTGAAAAACGAAATTTCTACCCATAAATACTACAAAGAAGCATTCTGTGAAACTCCATTCTATTGTGTTCATTCATGTCACAAAGTAGAACCTTTCTTTTGACTGAGCAGTTTTGTAACACTGTTTTTGTAGAAACTGCAAGTGGACATTTTGAGATCTTTGAGGCCTGTGGTGAAAAACGAAATATCTTAAAGTAAAAACTACACAGAGTACTTCAGTGAAATTTCTTTCTATTCTTTGCATTTATCTCCAGTGTTGAAACTTTCTTTTGATTGGGTAGTTTGAAACACTCTTTCTTTATTTTTTTAATTTTTGTTTTTTATTTTTTTTTTTTTGAGACGGAGTCTTGCTCTGTCACCCAGGCTGGAGTGGCAGTGGCGCAATCTCGGCTCACTGCAAGCTCCGCCTCCCAGGTTCACGCCATTCTCCCGCCTCAGCCTCTCCGAGTAGCTGGGACTACAGGCGCCCGCCACCACGCCTGGCTAATTTTTTTTTGTATTTTTAGTAGAGACGGGGTTTCACCGTGGTCTCGATCTCCTGACCTCGTGATCCGCCCGCCTCGGCCTCCCAAAGTGCTGGGATTACAAGCGTGAGCCACCGCGCCCGGCCACTCTTTCTTTATAAACTGCAAGTGGACATTGGGAGTGCTTTGAGGACTCTTGTGGAAAAAGTAATATCTTCAAATAAAAACTACACAGAATCATTCTGTGAAACTTCTTTCTGATCTGTACATTCAACTAACAGAGTTGAACCTTTCTTTTGATTGAGCTGTTTTGAAACTCTCTTTTTCTAGAATCTGCAAGGGGATATTTGTAGAATATTGAGGTATATGGTGTAAAATGAAAAATCTTCCCCTAAAAACTACATAGAAGCAGACTCTGAATCTACTTTCTGATCTGTGCTTTCATCTAACAGAGTAGAAACTTTGTTTTGATTGAGCAGTTTTGAAAAACTCTTTTTGTAGAATCTGCAAGTGGACATTTGGAGATCTTTGAGGTCAATGTTGGAAAACGAAATATCTTCAAGTGAAAACTACACAGAATACTTCTGAGAATTTCTTTCTATTCCATACATTCATCTCACAGTGTTGAAACTGTCTTATTATTGCGTAGTTTTGAAACCATTTTCTGTAAAAACTGCAAGTGGACATTTGGAGTGCTCTGAGGCCTATCGTGGAAAAAGGAATATCTTCAAATAAAAACTACACAGAAGCATTTTTGGAACATTTTCTGATCTGTGCATGCAACTAACAGAGTTGAACCTTATTTTGATTGAGCAGTTTTGAAACACTCTATTTGCAGAATCTGCAAGTGGACATTTGAAGAATAATGAGGCCTATGAAGGAAAAGGATATATCTTCCCATAAAAAACTACACAGAAGCATTCTGTGAAACTTCTTTCAGATCTGTGCATTCAACTAATAGATTTGAACCGTACTTTTGATTGAGCAGTTTTGAAACACTCTATTTGTGTAATCTGTAAGTGGATATTTTGAGAACTTTGAGGCCTATCGTCAAAAAGATATATCCTCCCATAAAAGCTACACAGTAGCATTATGTGAAACTTCTTTCTGATCTCTGCATTCCACTAAGAGAGTTCAACGTTAGTTTTGTTTGGGCAGTTTTGAAGCACTCTATTTGTAGAATCTGCAAGTGGACATTTGGAGATCATTGAGCCCTACGGTGAAAAACAAATTATCTTCCCCTAAAACTACACGAAAGCATTCTGTGAAACTTCTTTCTGATCTGTTCATTCAACTAACAGAGTTGAACCTTTCTTTCGATTGAGCAGTTTTGAAACACTCAATTTGTACAATGTGCTAATGGACATTTGGAGAACATTGAGGCCTAAGGTAAAAAACGAAATATCTTCAAATAAAAACTGCACGGAAGCATTCTGTGAAACTTCTTTCTAATCTGTGAATTCAACTAAGGGAGTTGAACCTTACTTTTTATTGAGCAGTTTTGAAACACTCTATTTGTAGAATCTGCAAGGGACATTTTTAGAACATTTAGGCCTATGGTGAAAAAAGAATTATTTTCCCCTAAAACCTAGAAGGAAGCATTCTGTGAAACTTCTTTCAGATCTGTGCATTCAACTAACAGATTTGAAGCTTACTTTTGATTGAGCAGTTTTGAAACACTCTATTTCTAGAATCTGCAAGTGGACATTTGGAGCGCTTTGAGGCCTATAGTGGAAAAAGGAATATCTTCAAATAAAAACTACACAGAAGCATTCTGTGAAACTTCTTTCTGATCTGTGCATTCAACAAACAAGAGTTGAATGTTACCTTCGAGCAGTTTTGATACAATCTTTCTGAAAAACTGCAAGTTGACATTTTGGGAACATTGAGGCCTATGGTGAAAAACGAAATATTTTCCCTAAAAACTGCTCGGAAGCATTCTGTGAAACTTATTCCTGATATGTGCATTTAAGTAACGGAGATGAATCTTACTTTTGATTGAGCAGTTTTGAAACACTCTATTTGTCCTATCTGCAAGTGGATATCTGGAGAAAATTGAGGCCTACAATGGAAAACGAAATAGCTTAACCTAAAAACTACACAGAAGTTTCACATAATGTGAAATTTCTTTCTGATCTGTGCATTTAACTAACAAGAGTTGAACCTTACTTTTGATTGAGCAGTTTTGAAACAATCTTTCTGAAAAACTGCAAGTTCACATTTTGAGAACATTGAGGCCTATGGTGAAAAACGAAATATTTTCCCGTAAAAACTGCACGGAAGCATTCTGTGAAACTGCTTTCTGATATGTGCACTCAAGTAATGGAGTTGAAACACACTTTTGATTGAGCAGTTTTGAAACACTCTATTTGTACTATCTGCAAGTGGATATCTGGAGAAAATGAGGCCTACAATGGAAAACGATATATCTTAACTTAAAAACTACACAGAAGTTTCACATAATGTGAAACTTCTTTCTGATCTGTGCATTCAACTAACAGAGTTGAACCTTACTTTTGATTGAGGAGTTTTGAAACACTCTTTCTGTATAAACTGCAAGTGGACATTCGGAGAGCTAAGAGGCCTATTGTGGAAAAAGGGAATATCTTCAAATAAAAACTACACAGAAGCATTCTGTGAAACTTCTTACTGATCTGTGCATTCAACTAACAGAGTTGAAACTTACTTTTGATTGAGGAGTTTTGAAACACTCTTTCTGTAGAAACTGCAAGTGGACATTTTGAGCGCTATGCGGCCTATCGTGGAAAAGGAATATCTTCAAATAAAAACTACACAGAATCATTCTGTGAAACTTCTTTCTGATCTGTGCTTTCGACTAACAGATTTTAAACTTAGTTTTGATAGAGCAGTTTTGAAACACTCTATTTGTAGAATCCGCAAGTGCACATTTGGAGAACATTGAGGCCTACGGTGAATAACGAAACATCTTCCCCAAAAACTACACGGAAGCATTCTGTGAAACTTCTTTCTGATCTGTGCATTCGAATAACAGAGTTTTAGCTTAGTTTTGATTGAGTCGTTTCAAAAAACTCTATTTGTAGAATCTGCAAGTGGACATCTGGAGGTATTTGAGGCCTATGTTGAAAAAACTAAATATCTTCAAGTAAAAACTACACAGAATAATTCTGTGAACTTTCCTTCCATTCTCTGCAATCATCTCACATTGTTGAACCTTCCTTTTGATTGGGTAGTTTTGAAACACTCTGTGTATAAACTGGAATTGGATGTTTGGAGCGCTTTGAGGCCTATCATGGAAAAGGAATATCTTCAAAAAAAAACTACAGAGAAGCACTCTGCAAAACTTCTTTCTGACCTCTGCTTTCAGCTAACAGATTTGAACCTTACTTTTGATTGAGCAGTTTTGAAACACTCTTTTTGTGGAATCTGCCACTGGACATTTGGAGTACATTGAGGCCTACAGTGAAAATGATACATCTTCCCATAAAAACTACATGGAAGCCTTCTGTGAAACACCTTTCTGATCTGTGCATTCAACTAAGAGTTGAAACATACTTTTGTTTGAGCAGTTTTGAAACACTCTATTTGTAGGATCTGGAAGTGGACATTTGGAGAACATTGAGGCATTCGGTGAAAAACGAAAGATCTTCCCAAAAAACCTACACAGAAGAATTCTGTGAAACTTCTTTATATTCTGTTCGTTCATCTCACAAAGTAGAACCTTTCTTCTGATTGAGCAGTTTTGAAACAGTCTTTTGGTAGAATCTGCAGGTGGACATTTGGAGCGCTTTGAGGCTTATCGTGGAAAAAGGGAATATCTTCAAATAAAAACTCCACAGAAGCATTCTGTGAATCTACTGTCTGATCTGTTCATTCATCTCAGTGAGATGAACCTTCTTTTGATTTAGCTGTTTTGAAACAGTCTTTTTGTAGAATCTGCAAGGGATATTTGGAGAATATTGAGACATATGGTTTAAAACGAAATATCTTCCCTTTAAAACAACACAGAATCATTCTGTGAAGTTCTTTATGATCTGTGCATTCAACTATCAGACCTGAACCTTACTTTTGATTGAGCAGTTTTGAAACACTCTTTTTGTGGAATCTGCAAGTGGATATTTGGAGAACATTGAGCCTACATTGTAAAACAAAATATTCTTCTGATGAAAAACTACCCAGAAGCATTCTGTGAAACTTCTTTCTGATCTGTGCATTCAACTAACAGAGTTGAACCTTTCTTTTGATTGAGCACTTTTGAAACACACTTTTTGTAAAATCTGCAAGGGGACATTTGGAGAACATTGAGGCCTACGGTGAAAAACGAAATATTCTTCCCCTAAAAACTACAGAGAAGCATTTTGTGAATCTTCTTTCTATTCTGTTCCTTCATCTCACAGAGTAGAACCTCTCTTTTGATTCAGCAGTTTTGAAACTCTCTTTCTCTAGAATCTGCAACTGGATATTTGGAGCACTTTGAGGCCTATCGTGGAAAAAGGAATATCTTCAAATAAAAACTGCACCAGAAGCAATCTGTGAAACTTTTTTCTGATCTTTGCATTCATCTAACAGAGTTGAACCTTACTTTTGTTTGAGCAGGTTTTGAAACACTGTTTTTGTAGGGTCTGCAAGTGGACAATTTGGAGAACATTGAGGCCTACGGCGAAATACGAAATATCTTCCCTAAATACTACACAGAAGCATTCTGTGAAACTTCTTTCGATTCTGTCACTCATCTCAGAGAGTAGAAACTTTCTTTTGATTGAGCAGTTTTGAAACACTCTTTTTGAAGAACCTGAAAGTGGACATTTGGAGATCTTTGGGGCCTAAGGTGAAAAATGAAATATCTTTAAATAAAAACTACACAGAATACTGTCAAATTTCTTTCAGTCCTCTGGATTCATCTCATAGAATTGAATCTTTCCTTTGATTGAGAATTCTTGAAATACTATTTCTGTATTAACTGCAAGTGGACATTTGGAGCGCTTTGAGACCTCTTGTGGAAAATGGAATATCTTTAAATATAAACTACACAGAAGTAATCTGTGAAACTTCATTTTGAGGGTGTGCATTCCTCTCAGAGAATGGAATATTTCTTTTGATTTTGCAGCTTTGAAACAGGCTTTTCGTAGAATCTGCAATTGGACATTTCTAGAGCATTGAGGCCTACGGTGAAAAAAGAAATATCTTCCCATAAAAACTACACGGGAGCATTCTGTGAAACTTCTTTCTGATCTGTGCATTAAACTAACAGTATTGAAACTTACTTTTGATTGAACAGTTTTGAAACACTCTTTTTGTAGAATCTGCAAGTGGACATTCTAGAGCATTGAGGCCTACGGTGAAAATGAAAGGTCTTCCCATAAAAACTACACAGAAGCATTCTGTGAATCTTCTCTCTATTTTGTTCATTCATCTCACAGAGTAGAACATTTCTTTTAACTGAGCCATTTTGAAACACTCTTTTCCTAGAATCTGCAATTGGATATTTCTAGACCATGGAGGCCTATGGTGAAAAAAGGTATATCTTACTATAAAAACTACACGGAAGCATTCTGTGAAACTTGTTTCTTATCTGTGCATTCATCTAACAGATTTGAACCTTACTTTTGATTGAGCTGTTTTGAAACAGTCTTTTTTGTATAAACTGCAATTGAACATTTGGAGCGTTTTGAGGCCTATCGTGGGAAACGGAATATCTTCAAATATAAACTACACATAATCTGTGAAACTTCATTATGAACTTTGCATTCATCTCAGAGAGCAGAAATTTTCTTTTGATTGTTTAGCTTTGAAACAGGCTTTTTCGTAGAATCTGCAACTGGAGATTTCCAGAGTATTGAGGCCTATGGTGAAAAAATAAATATCTTCCCATAAAAACTACACGGAAGCATTCTGTGAAACTTGTTTCTTATCTGTGCATTCATCAAACAGATTTGAACCTTACTTTCGATTGAGCAGTTTTGAAACACTCTTTTTGTAGAATCTACATTTTGAGAACATTGAGACCTATGGTGAAAAACGAAATATCTTCCCCTAAAAACTACAAAGAAACATTCTGTGAAACTTCTTTCTTTCCGTTCATTCATCTCACAGAGTATAACTTTCTATTGACTGGGCACTTTTGAAACACTGTTTTGTAGAATCTGCAAGTGGATATTTGGAGATTATTGAGTCATATGGTGTAAAACAAACTATCTTCCCATTAAAACTACACAGAAGCATTCTGTAAACTTCTTTCTGATCTGTGCATTCATCAAACCTTTCTTTGGATTGAGCAGTTTTGAAACACCCTCTTTGTAGAATCTGCAAGTATACATTTGGATTTCTTTGAGGCCAATGGTGAAAAAACGAATTATCCTCAATTAAAAACTACACAGAATACTTCTGAGGAAATTCTTTCTATTCTCTGCATTCATCTCACAGAGTTGAACCTTTCTTTGATTGAGCAGTTTTGAAGCACTCTTTTTGTATAAACTGCAAGTAGACATTTGGAACGCTTTGAGGCGTATCATGGAAAATGGAATATCTTCAAATATAAACTACACAGAAGTAATCTGTGAAACTTCATTATGAACAGTGCATTCATTTCAGAGAGTAGAAACTTTCTTTTGATTCTGCAGCTTTGAAACAGGCTTTTCAAAGCATTTGCAATTGGACATTTCTAGAGCATTCAGGCCTACGGTTAAAAAAGAAATATCTTCCCTTAAAAACTACACAGAAGCATTCTGTGAAACTTCTTTCTCCTCTCTGCATTCATCTATCAGAGTTCAATCTTACTTTTGATTCAGCAGTTTTGAAACACTCTATTTGTAGAATCTGCAAGTGGACACTTGGAGAACATTGAGGCCTACGGTGAAAAATGAAATATCTTCCCCTAAAAACTACAGGGAAGCATTTTGTGAAACTTCTTTCTATTCTGTTCATCTCACAGAGTAGAACCTTCTTTTGATTGAGCAGTATTGAAAATCTCTTTTCTAGAATCTGCAACTGGACATTTGGAGCGCTTTGAGGCCTATCGTGGAAAAAATAATATCTTCAAATAAAAACTGCACAGAAGCAATCTGTGAAACTTTTTTCTCATCTGTGCATTCATCTAACAGAGTTGAACCTTACTTTTGTTTGAGCACTTTTGAAACAATCTTTTTGTAGAATCTGAAAGTGGACAATTTGAGAACATAGAGGCCTACGATGAAATACGAAATATCTTTCCCTAAAAACTACACAAATCATTCTGTGAAACGTCTTTCTATTCTGTTTATTCATCTCAGAGAGTAGAACCTTTCTTTTGATTGAGCAGTTTTCAAGCACTCTTTTTGAATAACGTGCAAGTGGACAGTTGGAGATCTTTGAGGCGTAAGGTGAAAAACGAATATCTTCAAATAAAAACTACACAGAATAATTCTGTGAAATTTCTTTCAATTCTCTGGATTCATCTCACAGAGTTGAACCTTTCCTTTGAATGAGAAGTCTTGAAACACTATTTCTGTATTAACTGCAAGTGGACATTTGGAGTGCTTTGAGACCTCTTGAGGAAAATGGAATATCTTCAAATATAAACTACACAGAAGTAATATGTGAAACCTCATTTTGAACTGTGAATTCATCTCAGAGCGTGGAATATTTCTTTTGATTTTGCAGCTTTGAAACAGGCTTTCGTAGAATCTGCCACTGGACATTTCAGAGCATTGAGGACATGGTGAAAAATGAAATATCTTCCCCATAAAAACTACACGGGAGCATTCTGTGAAACTTCTCTCTATTTTGTTCATTCATCTCACAGAGTAGAATATTTCTTTTGACTGAGCCATTTGGAACACTCTTTCGTAGAATCTGCAATTGGATATTTCTAGACCATTGAGGCCTATGGCGAAAAAAAGAAATACCTTACTATAAAGACTACACGGAAGCATTCTGTGAAACTTCTTTCTGATCTGTGCATTCATCTAACAGATTTGAACCGTCCTTTTGATTGAGCTGTTTTGAAACACTATTTTGTATAAATTGTAAGTGGGACATTTGGAGAGTTTTGAGGCCTATCTTGGAAAATGAATTATCTTCAAATACGAACTACACATAATTAATCTGTGAAACTTCATTATGAACTGTGCATTCATCTCAGAGAGCGGAAATTGTTTTGATTGTGCAGCTTTAAAACAGGCTTTTCGTAGAATCTGCAACTGGACATTTCTAGAGCATTGAGGACTATGCTGAAAAAAAAAATATCTTCCCTTAAAAACTACATGGAAGCATTCTGTGAAACTTCTTTTCAGATCTGTGCATTCAACCCAACAGAGTTGAACCTTACTTTTCATTGAGTAGTTTTGGAAACACTCTTTTGTAGAATCTGCCAGTGGACATTTGGAGAACATTGAGACCTATGGTGAAAAAACGAAATATCTTCCCGTAAAAGCTACAAAGAAGCATTTTGTGAAACGTCTTTCTATTCTGTTCATTCACCTCACGGAGTAGAACTTTTCTTTTGACTGAGCACTTTGAAACACTCTTTTTGTAGAATCTGCAAGTGGATATTTGGAGATATTGAGGCATACGGTGTAAAACGAAATATCTTCCCATTAAAACTACACAGAAGCATTCTGTAAAACTTCTTTGTGATCTGTGCATTCATCTAACAGAGTAGAAACTTTCTTTTGACTGAGCACTTTTGAAACACTCTTTTTATAGAAT
The DNA here is from genome assembly GCF_006542625.1 of Nomascus leucogenys. Lineage (NCBI taxonomy): Eukaryota > Metazoa > Chordata > Mammalia > Primates > Hylobatidae > Nomascus > Nomascus leucogenys. The sequence continues at coordinate 23,687 of NW_022096324.1, forward strand.
CTGCCATTAGACATTTGGGAGAACATTGAGGCCTATGGTGAAAAACGAAATAATCTTCCCATAAAAATACACAGAAGCATTCTGTGAAACTTCTTTCTATTGTACTTCATTCATCTCACAGAGTAGAACTTTTCCTTTTGACTGAGCAGTTTTGGAAAGACTCTTTTCCGTAGAATCTGCAATTGGACCATTTCTAGAGCATTGAGATCTATGGTGAAAAAGAAATATCTTCCCATAAAACTACACGGAAGCATTCTGTGAAACTTCTTTCTGCTCTGTGCACTCATCTAACAGAGATAAAACTTATTTTTGATTGAGCAGTTTTGAAACACTCTTTTTGTATAATTTGCAAGTGGACATTTGGAATCATGAGGCCTACAGTGGAAAAACGAAATATCTTCCCTGAAAACTACACAGAAGCATTTTGTGAAACTTCTTTCTATTCTGTTCATTCATCTCACAAAGTAGAACCTTTCTTTTGATTGAGCAGTTTTGAAAATCTCTTTTTTGTAGAATGTGCAAGTGGACATTTGAAGCGCTTTGATGCCTAACGTGGGAAAAAAGAATATCTTTAAATAAAAACAAATCAGAAGAATTCTGTGAAACTTCTCTTTCTGATCTCTACATACATTTCACTGAGTTGAACCTTTCTTTTGATTGAGCTGTTTTTGAAACACACTTTTTTGCAGAATCTGCAAGTGGATATTTGGAGAACATTGGAGGCTTATGGTTAAAAACAAAATATTTTCCCATTAAAACTACGCAGAAGCATTCTGTGAAACTACTTTCTTATCTGTGCATTCATCTAACAAAGTAGAAATTTCTTTTGATTCAGCACTTTTGAAACACTCTTTTGTAGAATCTGCAAGTGGAATTGGAGCGCTTTGAGGCCTATCGTGGAAAAAGGGCATATCGTTAAAAAAAACTAAACGGGAAGCATTCTGTGAAACTTCTTTCTGATCTGTGCGTTCATCTCAATGAGTTGAACCTTTCTTTTGACTGAGCATTTTTGAAACACTCTTTTTCGTAGGATCTGCATTGACATTTCTAGTGCATTGAGGCAATCGTGAACAAAGAAATATCTTCCCATAAAAATACAACGGGAAGCATTCTGTGAAACTTCTTTCTGATCTGTGCATTCGTCTAACAGAGTTGAAGATTACTTTTGATTCAACAGTTTGAAACACACTTTTTATAGAAACTGCAAGTGGACATTTGGAGAACATTGAGGCCTTAGGAGAAAAGGAAGTATCTCCCCATAAAAATTACACAGAAGGATTCTGTGAAACTTCTTTCTATTCTGTTCATTCATCTCACAGAGTAGAACCTTTCTTTTGGATGAGCAGTTTTGAATTCTCTTTTTGTAGAATCTAAAAGTGGACATTTGTAGAGCTTTGAGCCCTATGGTGGAAAAGATTTATCTTCAAGTAAAACTACACAGAAATTTTCTATGAAACTGCATTCTGATCTGTGCATTCATCTCACTGAGTTGAACCTTCTTTTGATTGACCTCTTTTGAAACACTCTTTTTGTAGAATCTGCAAGTGGATAATTGGAGAACATTGAGGCATACGTTGTAAAACAAAATAATCTTCCCCGTTGAAACTACACAGAAGCATTCTGTGAAACTTCTTTCTGATATCTGCATTCATCTAAGAGAGTAGAAATTTCTTTTGATTGAGCAGTTTCAAACACGATTTTTGTAGTATCTGCATTGGACATTTGAGGATCTTTCTGGCCTATGGTGAAAAACGAAATATGTTCAAGTAAAAACTACACAGAATACTTCTGTGGAAATACTTTCTATCTCTGCATTCATCTAACAGAGTTGAACCTTTTTTTTGATTGAGCAGTTTTGAAACACCCTCTTTGTGCAAATTACAGGTGGACATTTGGAGCCTTTTGAGGCTTATCGTGGAAAACGGAATATCTTCAAATATGAACTACACAGAAGCATTTCTGTGAAATTACTTTCTGATCTGTGCATTCATTTCACTGATTTGAACCTTTCTTTTGATTAAGCAGTTTTGAAACTGTCTTTTTGTAGAATCTGCCAGTGCACATTTGGAGCACTTTGATGCCTATTGGATAAAAGTAATATCATCAAATGAAAACTACACAGAAGCATTTTGTGAAACTTCTTTCTGATCTGTGCATTCATATAACAGAGTTGAACCTTACTATTGATTGAGCAGTTTTGAAACACTCTTTTGTAGAATCTGCAAGTGGATATTTGGAGAACATAGAGGCCTATGGTGAAAAAAGAATATCTTCCCATAAAAACTACATGGAAGCATTCTGTGAAACTTCTTTCTGTCTGTGCGTTCAACTAACAGAGTTTAAACTCGTTATGATTGAGTAGTTTTGAAACACTCTATTTGTAGAATTCTGCAAGTGGACATGTGGAGAAACATTGAGGACTACGGTGAAAAAACGAAATTATCTTCCCGTAAAAAATACACACCGAAGCATTCTGTGAAACTTCTTTCTTTTCTGTTCATTCACCTCACAAAGTAGAACATTTCTTTTGACTGAGCAGTTTTGAAACACTCTTTTTGTAGAATTTGTAAGTGGACAATTCGGATCGCTCTGAGGCCTATTGCGGAAAAAGTTATATCTTCAAATAATACTACACAGAAGCATTCTGTGAAACTTCCTTTCTGATCTTATGCATTCAACTAACAGAGTTTAACCTTAGTTTTGATGGAGCGTTTTGAAAATCTCTATTGGTAGAATCTGCAAGTGCACATTTGGAGAAGTTTAAGGCCTACGGTGAAAAATGAAACATCTTCTCCTAAAGACTACATGGAAGCATTCTGTGAGACTTCTTTCTGTTCTGTGCATTCAACTACAGAGTTGAACTTTACTTTTGATTGAGTAGTTTTGAACACTCTATTTGTAGAATCTGCAAGTGGAGATTTGGAGAACATTGAGCCCTACTTTGAAAAACGAAATTTCTTCCATTAAAACTAAACAGAAGCATTCTGTGAAACATTTTCTCTTCTGCTCATTCATCTACAAGGAAGAACCTTTCTTCTTACTGATCAGTTTTGAAACACTCTTTTTGTAGAATCTGCAAGTTGACATTTGGAGGGCTTTGAGGCCTACTGTGGAAAAATGTTTATCTTCAAATAAAAACTACACGGAAGCATTCTGTGAAACTAATTTCTGATCTTGCATTCATCTCACTCAGTTGAACCTTTCTTTTGATTGAGCTGTTTTGAAACACACTTTTGGCAGAATCTGCCAGGGGGGATACTTGGAGAATATTCAAGCATACAGTGTAAAACGAAATATCTTCACCTTAAAACGACACAGAACCATTCTGTGAAACTGCTTTCTGATGTGCGCATTCATCTAACAGAGTAGAACTTTCTTTTGACTGAGCAGTTTTGAACACACTTCTTTTAGTATCTGCAGAGGACATTTGGAGATATTGGAGGATATGTGAAAAACTAAATATCTTCAAGTAAAGACTACACAGAAATACTTCTGTGACATTTCTTTCTATTCTCTGCATTCATCTCACAGTGTTGAACCTTCCTTTTATTGGGTAGTTTTTTGAAACACATGTTCTTCTGTATAAACTGCAAAGTGACATTTTTGAGCGCATTGAGGCCTATCATGGAAAAAGGTATATCTTCAAAATAAAAACTACACCAGAACCATTCTGTGGAACTTTTTCTGATCTGTGCATTCACCTAACGAGAGTTGTGAAACCAGTGACTACTACGATTTGAGCAGTTTTGAACACTCTAATTTGTAGAATGTGCAATTGGACTTTGTGGAGAACAATTGAGACCTACGATGAAAAACGAAAATTATCTTCCCCTAAAAACTACATGGAAGCATTCGGTGAAACTTCTTTATATTCTGTTCATTTCATCTCATGAAGTAGAAGCTTTCTTTTGGACTGAGCAGTTTTTGAAAACACTCTTTTTGTAGAATACAATGCAAGTGGGACGTTTGGAGCGCTTTGAGGCCTGCCGTGGAAAAAGGTAATACTCTTCAAATAAAAACGACAACATTCGGTGAAACTACTTTCTGATCTGTGAGCATTCATCTTCGACTTGAATATGAACCCTTTCCTTTTGATTGAGCTGTTTTATAAACACTCTTTTTGTAGAATCTGCCAAGGGGATATAGTTGGAGAATATTGAGGCATATGTTGTAAAATGAAATATCTCCTGCTTACACTACACAGAAGAATTCTGTGAACTACCTTTCTGATCTGTGCATTCATCTAAACAGAGTAAGAATCTTTCTTTTGATTGAGCGTGTTTTGGAAACACTCTTTTTGTAAATATATGCCAAGGGGATATTTGGAGAATATTGAGGCATATGTTGTAATACAAAATATCTTTCCCATTAAACTACACAGAACCATCCTGTGAAACTACTTTCCTATCTGTGCATTTCAACTAACAGAGTTGAACCTTACTTTGCAATTGAGCTGTGTTGAAACACACTTTTGGTAGAATCTGCAAATGGGACATTTGGAGAATATTTGAGGCCTATGGTGATAAATAAGAAATATTTTCCCGTAAAAATGACACGGAAGCATTCTGTGAAACTTCTTTCTGATTCTGGTGCATTCAACTAACAGAGTTTTAACCTTAGTTTTGATTGAGCAGTTTTGAAAAATCTATTTGTAGAATCTGCAATTTGAAATTGTGTAGAGAACATTGAGGCATATGGTGAAGAAATGAAATATCTTCCGCATAAAAATACTACACGAAGCATTCTGAGAAATTCTTTCTATTCTTTTCTTTCATCTCACAAAGTAGAAACCTTTCTATTGATGGAGCAGTTTTGAAAACACTCTTTTTCTATTATCTGCAAGTATAACATTTGGAGCGCTGAATTCCTAATCGTGGGAAAAAAGTTATATCTTCAAATAAAAAACTACACAAGTAGCATTCGTTGAAACTACTTTCTGTTGTGTGCAAATGTCATTCATTCACTGAGTTGAACCTTTCTTTGATTGAGCTGTTTTGAAACCGCACTTTTTGTAGAATCTGCAAAGGAAGATATCTTGGAGAATATGAGAGACTATGGTGTAAAGACGAAATATCTTCCCCTTAAAAGTAACACAGAACCATTCTGTGAAACTACTTTCTGATCTGTGCATTCATCTAACAAGAGTAGAACCTTTTTTTGATTCAACAGTTTTTGAAACACTCTTTTTGTAGAATCTGCAAGTGGACAGTTTGGAGATTCTTTGAAGCCTATGGTGAAAACGAAATGTCTCCAAGTAAAAATGAACAGAATAGTTCTGGAGAAAATTTCTTTTCTATTCTCTGCATTCATCTCACCATTGTTGAACCTTTCTTTAGATTTGGGGTAGTTTTGAAAACACAGTTTTGTGTTTAAATAAACTGCAAGTGGACATTTGGAAGCGCTAGAGGCCTGTCGTGGAAAAGGAATTATCTTGCAAATAAAAAACTACAGAGAAAGCATTCTCGGTGGAACTTCCTTTCTGATCTGTGCATTTAACTAACAGATTTGAACCTACTTTTGACTGGAGTCAGTTTGAAACAGTCTTTTTTATGAAATCTGCAAGTGGATCGTCTTGGAGAACATTGAGGCCTACGGGTGAAAAAAGAAATATCTTCACATGAAAACTACACGGAAGCAATTCTGTGAAAAACTTCTTTCTTATCTGTGCATTCAACTAACAGAGTTGAACCTCTCAATTTTGATTGAGCAGTTTTTGAGAACACTCTATTTGTAGAATCTGCAATTGGACATTTGGATAAACTTTGAATACTACAGTGAAAACCGAAATATCTTCCACTAAAAACTGCACGGAAGAATTCTCTGTGAAGACTAAACTTTCTGATCTGTGCATTCAATTAACTGAGTTTGAACCACTACTTTTGATATACAGCGGTTTTGAAACTCTCTATTTGTAAATCTGCAAGTGGGACATTTGGAGAATATTGAGGCCCTACGGCGAAAAACGAAATATCTTCCCATAAAAACTAAACCAGAACAGTTCTGTGAAATTGTTTAAATCTTGTTCTATTCATCCTCACAAAGTAGAACTTTTCTTTTGACTGAGCAGTTTTTGAAAACTCTTTTTTGTTAGAAATCTGCAAGTGGACATTTGGAGCACTTTGAGACGCTATCGTGGAAAAAGTTATATATTCAATAAAAACCTACACAGAAGCATTCGGCTGAAAATTCTTCTGATCTGTGATACTACTACAGAAGTTGAACCTTACTTTTGATGGAGCAGTTTTGGAAACACTCTTTCGGTCTGTATAAACTGCAAGTGGTCATTTGGAGCGCTATGGGGCCTATTGTGGAAAAAAGGAATAACTTCAAATAAAAAATTGACACAGAACATATCGGTGAAACTTCTTGTCTGAATCTGCGCAAACAACTAACAGAGTTGAACCTTACTTTTGATGGAGCACGTTTTTGAAACACTCTTTCTGTATAAACTGCAAGTGGACATTTGGGGCGCTATGAGGCCTATTATGGAAAAAGGAATATCTTCAAATAAAAAATTACACAGAAGCATTCTGTGAAACTACTTTCTGATCTGTGCATTCATCTCACTTAGTTGAAATTTTCTTTTGATTGAGCTGTTTTGAAACCCTCTTTTTGTAGAATCTGCGAGAGGACATTTGGAGAACATTGAGACATACGGTGTAAAACGAAGTGTCTTCCCCTTAAAACTACACAGAAGCATTCTGTTAAACTACTTTTTGATCTGTGCATTCATCTAACAGAGTAGAACCTTTGTTTTGATTGAGCAGTTTTGAAACACTCTTTTTGTAGAATCTGCAAGTGGACATCTGGAGATATTTGAGGCCTACGGTGAAAAACGAAATATCTTCAAGTAAAAACTAAACAGAACATTTCTGTGAAATTTCTTTCTATTCTCTGCATTCATCTCACAGTGTTGAACCTTTCTTTTGATTGGGTAGTTTTGAAACACTGTTTCTGTATAAACTGCAAGTGGACATTTGGAGCGCACTGAGGACTATCTTGGAAAAAGGAATATCTTCAAATAAAAACTACACGGAATCATTCTGTGAAACTTCTTTCTGATCTGTGCATTCAACTAACAGAGTTTAACCTTACTTTTGATTGAGCAGTTTTGAAACACCCTATTTGTAGTATCTGCAAGTGGATATTTGGAGAACATTGGGGACTATGGTGAAAACGAAATATCTTCCCCTATAAACTACATGGAAGAATTCTGTGAAACTTTGATCTGTGCATTCAACTAACAGAGTTGAACTTTACTTTTGATTGAGCAGTTTTGAAACACTTTATTTTTAGAATCTGCAGGTGGACAATTGGAGAACTTTGAGGCCTATGGTGAAAAACGCAATATCTTCCCATAAAAACTAGAGAGAAGCATTCTGTGAAAATTCTTGCTAATCTGTTCATTCATCTCACGAACTGGGACATTTCTTTTGACTGAGCAGTTTTTAAAACACTCTTTTTGTAGAATCTGCAAGTGGACATTTTGTGCGCTTTAATCCTATCGAGGAAAAAGGTATATCTACAAATAAAAACTACACAGAAAAATTCTGTTAACCTACTTTCTGATCTGTGCATTCATCTCACTGAGTTGAACCTTTCTTTTGATTGAACTGTTTTGTAACACTCTTTTTGTAGAATCTGCTAGGGGATATTTGGAGAATATTGAGGCTTATGGTGTAAAATGAAATATCTTCCCCTTAAAACTACAGAGAAGCATTCTGTGAAACTAATTCCTGATCTGTGCATTCATCTAACAGAGTAGAACCTTTCTTTTGATTGAGCAGTTTGAAACACTCTCTTTGTAGAATCTGCAAGTGGACATATGGAGATCCTTGTGGCCTATGGTGAAAAACGAAATATCTTCAGGTAAAAACCACACAGAACACTTCTGTGAAATTTCTTTCTATTCTCTGCATTCATCTCACAGTGTTGAACCTTTCTTTTGATTGGGTAGTTTAGAAACACTTTTTCTGTATAAACTGCAAGTGGACATTTGAAGAGTTTTGAGGCCTATCGTGGAGAAAGGAATATCTTCTAATAAAAACTACACAGAAGCATTCTGTGAAACTACTTTCTGATCTGTGCATTCAATTAACAGAGTCGAACCTTACTTTTGACTGAGCAGTTTTGAAACTCTCTTTTTATAGAATCAGCAAGTGGACATTTGGAGAACATTGCAGTCTATGGTGAAAAAAAAATATCTTCCAAAAAAAAACTTCACGGAAGCATTCTGTGAAACTTCTTTCTGATCTGTGCATTCAACTAACAGAGTTTAACGTTAGTTTTGAATGAGTAGTTTCTAAACACTCTATTTGTAGAATCTGCAAGTGAACATTTGGGGAGCATTGAGGCCTACGGTGAAAAACGAAATATCTTCCCCTAAAAAATACACGGAAGCATTCTGTGAAACTTCTTTCTGATCTGTGCATTCAACTAACAGAGTTGAACCATACTTTTGATTGAGCAGTTTTGAAACACCCTATTTTTAGAATCTGAAAGTGGACATTTGGAGAACATTGAGGCCTACGGTGAAAAACGAAATATCTTCCCATAAAAACTAAACAGAAGCATTCTGTGAAACTTCTTTCTATTCTTTTCATTCAACTCACAAAGAAGAAACTTTCTTCTAACTGAGCAGTTTTGAAACACTTTTTTTAGAATCCGCAAGTGGAGATTTGAAGCGCTTTGAGGCCTATCATGGAAAAAGATATATCATCAAATAAAAACTACACAGAAGCATTCTGTGAAACTTCTTTCAAGTCTGTGCATTCATCTCACAGTGCTGAACCTTTCTTTTGATTGAGCTGTTTGGAAAAACTCTTTTTGTAGGATCTGCAAGGGGATATTTGGAGAATATTGAGGCATATGGTGTTAAACGAAATATCTTCCCCTTAAAACTACACAGAAGCATTCTGTGAAACTTCTTTCTGATCCATGCATTCATTTAACAGAGTAGAACCTTTATTTTGATTGAGCAGTTTTGAAAAACACTTTTTGAAGAATCTGCAAGTGGACATCAGGAGATATTTGAGGCCTATTGTGTAAAACTAAATATCTTCAAGAAAAACTACACAGAATATTTTGTGAAATTTCTTTCTATTCTCTGCATTCATCTCACAGTGTTGAACCTTTCTTTTGTTTGGGTAGTTTTGAAACACTGTTTCTGTATAAACTGCAAGTGGAAATTTGGAGGGATTTGAAGCGTATCTTGTAAAAAATAATATCTTGAAATAAAAACTACACAGAAGCATTCTGTGAAACTTCTTTCTGATCTATGCATTCAACTAACAGAGTTGAAACTTACTTTTGATTGAGCAGTTCTGAAACACTCTTTTTGTAGAATCTGCAAGTGGACATTTGGAGAACATTGAGGCCTATGGTGAAAAAAGAAATATCTTCCCATAAAAACTACACGGAAGCATTCTGTGAAACTACTTTCTGATCTGTGCGTTCATCTAACAGAGTTTAACCTTACTTTTGATTGAGCTGTTTTGAAACACTCTTTTTGTAGAATCTGCAAGGGGATATTTGGAGAATATTGAGGCATACGATGTAAGACGAAATATCTTCCCCTTAAATACACAGAAGCATTCTGTGAAACTACTTTCTGATCTGTGCATTCATATAACAGAGAATAACCTTTCTTTTGATTGAGCAGTTTTGAAACACTGCCTTTGTAGAATCGGCAAGTGGACATCTGGAGATATTTGAGGCCTATGGTGAAAAACGAAATATCTTCAAGTTAAAAATACACAGAATATTTCCGTGAAATTCCTTTCTATTCTCTACATTCATCTCACAGTGTTGAACCTTTCTTTTGATTGGGAAGTTTTGAAACACTCTTTCTGTATAAACTCCAACTGCACATTTAGAGCGCTTTGAGGCCTATCGTGGAAAAAGGAAGATCTTCAAATTAAAACTACACAGAAGCATTCTGTGAAACTTCTTTCTGATCTGTGCATTCAACTAGTAGAGTTGAACCTTACTTTTGATTGAACTGTCTTGAAATACTCTTTTTGTAGAATCTGCAACTGGACATTTTGGAGAACTTTGAGTCCTATGGTGAAAAACGAAATATCTTCCCATAAATACTACACAGAAGCATTCTGTGAAACTTCTTTGTATTCTGTTCATTCGTCTAACAAAGTAGAACCTTTCTTTTGAGTGAGCAGTTTTGACACACTCTTTTTGTAGAATCTGGAAGTGGACATTTAGAGCACTTTGTGGCCTATCATGGAAAAAGGTATATCTTCAAATAAAAACTACACAGAAGCATTCTGTTAAATTATTTTCTGATCTGTGCATTCATCTCCCTGAGTTGAAACTTTCTTTTGATTGAGCTGTCTTGAAACAACTTTTTGTAGTATCTGCAAGGGGATATCTGGAGAATATTGAAGCTTACTGTGTAATACGAAGTGTCTTCCCCTTAAAACTACACAGAAGCATTTTGTGAAGCTAGTTTCTGATCTGTGCATTCATCTAACAGAGTAGAATCTTTCTGTTGATTGAGCAGTTTTGAAACACTCTTTTTGTAGAATCCGCAATTGGACATTTGGAGTTCTTTGAGGCCTATTGTTAAAAAAGAAATATCTTCAAATAAAAACTACACATAAGCATTCTGTGAAACTTCTTTCCGATCTGTGCATTCAACTAACAGAGTTGAACCTTACTTTTGATTGAGCAGTTTTGAAACACTATATTTGTGGAATCTGCAAGTGGACATTTGGAGAACATTGAGGCCCACGGTGAAAACCGAAATATCTTCCCATAAAAACTACACAGAAGCATTCTGTGAAACTTCATTCTATTCTGTTTTCATCTCACAAAGTAGAACATTTCTTTTGAGTCAACAGTTTTGAAACACTCTTTTTGTAGAATATGCAAGTGGATATTTGGAGCGGTTTCAGGCCTATCATCAAAAAAGGTATACCTTCAAATAAAAACTACACAGAAAAATTTTGTGAAACAACTTTCTGATCTGTGCATTCATCTCACAGGGTTGAACCTTTCTTATGATAGAACTGCTTTGAAACACTCTTTTTGTAGGGTCTGCAAGGGGATATTTGGAAAATATTGAGGCATATGTTGTAAAACCAAATATCTTCCCCTTAAAACTACACAGAAGCATTCTGTGAAACTAATTTCTGATCTGTGCAATCATCTAACAGAGTAGAACCTTTCTTTTGATTGAGCAGTTTGAAACATTCTTTTTGCAGAATCTGCAAATGGACCTCTGGAGATCCTTGAGGCGTAAGGTGAAAAACGAAATATCTTCAGGTAAAAACTAAACAGAACACTTCTGTGAAATTTCTTTCTATTCTCTGCATTCATCTCACAGTGTTGAACCGTTCTTTTGAATGGGTAGTTTTGAAAACTCTTTCTGTGTAAC